>NW_022265147.1:0-260000 GCF_002021735.2 Oncorhynchus kisutch | reverse complement strand
ACCTCACAGTGAAATGCTGAATACAACAGGTGTAGTAGACCTCACAGTGAAATGCTGAATACAACAGGTGTAGTAGGCCTCACAGTGAAATGCTGAATACAACAGGTGTAGGCCTTACAGTGAAATGCTGAATACAACAGGTGTAGGCCTCACAGTGAAATGCTGAATACAACAGGTGTAGGCCTCACAGTGAAATGCTGAATACAACAGGTGTAGGCCTTACAGTGAAATGCTGAAAACAACAGGTGTAGGCCTCACAGTGAAATGCTGAATACAACAGGTGTAGGCCTCACAGTGAAATGCTGAATACAACAGGTGTAGGCCTTACAGTGAAATGCTGAATACAACAGGTGTAGGCCTTACAGTGAAATGCTGAATACAACAGGTGTAGGCCTCACAGTGAAATGCTGAATACAACAGGTGTAGGCCTCACAGTGAAATGCTGAATACAACAGGTGTAGTAGACCTCACAGTGAAATGCTGAATACAACAGGTGTAGTAGACCTCACAGTGAAATGTTGAATACAACAGGTGTAGGCCTTACAGTGAAATGCTGAATACAACAGGTGTAGTAGACCTTACAGTGAAATGCTGAATACAACAGGTGTAGGCCTTACAGTGAAATGCTGAATACAACAGGTGTAGGCCTCACAGTGAAATGCTGAATACAACAGGTGTAGGCCTTACAGTGAAATGCTGAATACAACAGGTGTAGGCCTTACAGTGAAATGCTGAATACAACAGGTGTAGGCCTTACAGTGAAATGATGAATACAACAGGTGTAGGCCTCACAGTGAAATGCTGAATACAACAGGTGTAGGCCTTACAGTGAAATGCTGAATACAACAGGTGTAGGCCTCACAGTGAAATGCTGAATACAACAGGTGTAGTAAACCTTACAGTGAAATGATGAATACAACAGGTGTAGTAGACCTCACAGTGAAATGCTGAATACAACAGGTGTAGTAGACCTCACAGTGAAATGCTGAATACAACAGGTGTAGGCCTTACAGTGAAATGATGAATACAACAGGTGTAGGCCTCACAGTGAAATGCTGAATACAACAGGTGTAGGCCTTACAGTGAAATGCTGAATACAACAGGTGTAGGCCTCACAGTGAAATGCTGAATACAACAGGTGTAGTAGACCTCACAGTGAAATGCTGAATACAACAGGTGTAGTAGGCCTCACAGTGAAATGCTGAATACAACAGGTGTAGTAGACCTCACAGTGAAATGCTGAATACAACAGGTGTAGTAGGCCTCACAGTGAAATGCTGAATACAACAGGTGTAGGCCTTACAGTGAAATGCTGAATACAACAGGTGTAGGCCTCACAGTGAAATGCTGAATACAACAGGTGTAGGCCTCACAGTGAAATGCTGAATACAACAGGTGTAGGCCTTACAGTGAAATGCTGAAAACAACAGGTGTAGGCCTCACAGTGAAATGCTGAATACAACAGGTGTAGGCCTTACAGTGAAATGCTGAATACAACAGGTGTAGGCCTTACAGTGAAATGCTGAATACAACAGGTGTAGGCCTTACAGTGAAATGCTGAATACAACAGGTGTAGGCCTCACAGTGAAATGCTGAATACAACAGGTGTAGGCCTTACAGTGAAATGCTGAATACAACAGGTGTAGGCCTCACAGTGAAATGCTGAATACAACAGGTGTAGTAGGCCTTACAGTGAAATGCTGAATACAACAGGTTTACTAGACCTCACAGTGAAATGCTGAATACAACAGGTGTAGTAGACCTTACAGTGAAATGCTGAATACAACAGGTGTAGTAAACCTTACAGTGAAATGATGAATACAACAGGTGTAGTAGACCTCACAGTGAAATGCTGAATACAACAGGTGTAGTAGACCTCACAGTGAAATGCTGAATACAACAGGTGTAGGCCTTACAGTGAAATGATGAATACAACAGGTGTAGGCCTCACAGTGAAATGCTGAATACAACAGGTGTAGGCCTTACAGTGAAATGCTGAATACAACAGGTGTAGGCCTCACAGTGAAATGCTGAATACAACAGGTGTAGGCCTCACAGTGAAATGCTGAATACAACAGGTGTAGTAGACCTCACAGTGAAATGCTGAATACAACAGGTGTAGTAGACCTCACAGTGAAATGTTGAATACAACAGGTGTAGGCCTTACAGTGAAATGCTGAATACAACAGGTGTAGTAGACCTTACAGTGAAATGCTGAATACAACAGGTGTAGGCCTTACAGTGAAATGCTGAATACAACAGGTGTAGGCCTCACAGTGAAATGCTGAATACAACAGGTGTAGGCCTTACAGTGAAATGCTGAATACAACAGGTGTAGGCCTTACAGTGAAATGCTGAATACAACAGGTGTAGGCCTTACAGTGAAATGATGAATACAACAGGTGTAGGCCTCACAGTGAAATGCTGAATACAACAGGTGTAGGCCTTACAGTGAAATGCTGAATACAACAGGTGTAGGCCTCACAGTGAAATGCTGAATACAACAGGTGTAGGCCTCACAGTGAAATGCTGAATACAACAGGTGTAGTAGACCTCACAGTGAAATGCTGAATACAACAGGTGTAGTAGACCTCACAGTGAAATGTTGAATACAACAGGTGTAGGCCTTACAGTGAAATGCTGAATACAACAGGTGTAGTAGACCTCACAGTGAAATGCTGAATACAACAGGTGTAGGCCTTACAGTGAAATGATGAATACAACAGGTGTAGGCCTTACAGTGAAATGCTGAATACAACAGGTGTAGGCCTTACAGTGAAATGCTGAATACAACAGGTGTAGGCCTTACAGTGAAATGCTGAATACAGCAGGTGTAGTAGGCCTCACAGTGAAATGCTGAATACAACAGGTGTAGTAGACCTTACAGTGAAATGATGAATACAGCAGGTTCAGTAGACCTCACAGTGAAATGCTGAATACAACAGGTGTAGGCCTTACAGTGAAATGCTGAATACAACAGGTGTAGTAGACCTCACAGTGAAATGCTGAATACAACAGGTGTAGTAGACCTCACAGTGAAATGCTGAATACAACAGGTGTAGTAGACCTCACAGTGAAATGCTGAATACAACAGGTGTAGGCCTTACAGTGAAATGCTGAATACAACAGGTGTAGTAGACCTCACAGTGAAATGCTGAATACAACAGGTGTAGGCCTTACAGTGAAATGCTGAATACAACAGGTGTAGGCCTTACAGTGAAATCCTTACAAGCCCTTAACCAACAATCCATTTCAATTAATAGAGTTAAGAAAATATTTACTAAATAAAGTAAAGTGAAAAATAAAATGTAACACAATAAAATAGCAATAACGAGGCTATATACAGGGTATTACGGTACAGAGTCAATGTGGAGGCTATATACAGGGTATTACGGTACAGAGTCAATGTGGAGGCTATATACAGGGTATTACGGTACAGAGTCAATGTGGAGGCTATATACAGGGTATTACGGTACAGAGTCAGTGTGGAGGATATATACAGGGTATTACGGTACAGAGTCAATGTGGAGGCTATATACAGGGTATTACGGTACAGAGTCAATGTGGAGGCTATATACAGGGTATTACGGTACAGAGTCAATGTGGAGGATATATACAGGGTATTACGGTACAGAGTCAATGTGGAGGCTATATACAGGGTATTACGGTACAGAGTCAGTGTGGAGGCTATATACAGGGTATTACGGTACAGAGTCAATGTGGAGGCTATATACAGGGTATTACGGTACAGAATCAATGTGGAGGCTATATACAGGGTATTACAGTACAGAGTCAATGTGGAGGCTATATACAGGGTATTACGGTACAGAGTCAATGTGGAGGCTATATACAGGGTATTACGGTACAGAGTCAATGTGGAGGCTATATACAGGGTATTACGGTACAGAGTCAGTGTGGAGGCTATATACAGGGTATTACGGTACAGAGTCAATGTGGAGGCTATATACAGGGTATTACGGTACAGAGTCAATGTGGAGACTATATACAGGGTATTACGGTACAGAGTCAATGTGGAGGCTATATACAGGGTATTACGGTACAGAGTCAGTGTGGAGGCTATATACAGGGGGTCCTGGTACAGAGTCAATGTGGAGGCTATATACAGGGTATTACGGTACAGAGTCAATGTGGAGGCTATATACAGGGTATTACGGTACAGAGTCAATGTGGAGGCTATATACAGGGTATTACGGTACAGAGTCAATGTGGAGGCTATATACAGGGTATTACGGTACAGAGTCAATGTGGAGGCTATATACAGGGTATTACGGTACAGAGTCAGTGTGGAGGCTATATACAGGGTATTACGGTACAGAGTCAATGTGGAGGCTATATACAGGGTATTACGGTACAGAGTCAGTGTGGAGGCTATATACAGGGTATTACGGTACAGAGTCAATGTGGAGGCTATATACAGGGTATTACGGTACAGAGTCAATGTGGAGGCAATATACAGGGTATTACGGTACAGAGTCAATGTGGAGGCTATATACAGGGGGTACCGGTACAGAGTCAATGTGGAGGCTATATACAGGGGGTACCGGTACAGAGTCAGTGTGGAGGCTATATACAGGGTATTACGGTACAGAGTCAGTGTGGAGGCTATATACAGGGTATTACGGTACAGAGTCAATGTGGAGGCTATATACAGGGTATTACGGTACAGAGTCAATGTGGAGGCTATATACAGGGTATTACGGTACAGAGTCAGTGTGGAGGCTATATACAGGGTATTACGGTACAGAGTCAGTGTGGAGGCTATATACAGGGTATTACGGTACAGAGTCAATGTGGAGACTATATACAGGGTATTACAGTACAGAGTCAGTGTGGAGGCTATATACAGGGTATTACGGTACAGAGTCAGTGTGGAGGCTATATACAGGGTATTACGGTACAGAGTCAATGTGGAGGCTATATACAGGGTATTACGGTACAGAGTCAATGTGGAGGATATATACAGGGTATTACGGTACAGAGTCAATGTGGAGGATATATACAGGGTATTACGGTACAGAGTCAATGTGGAGGCTATATACAGGGTATTACGGTACAGAGTCAATGTGGAGGCTATATACAGGGTATTACGGTACAGAGTCAGTGTGGAGGCTATATACAGGGTATTACGGTACAGAGTCAATGTGGAGGCTATATACAGGGTATTACGGTACAGAGTCAATGTGGAGGATATATACAGGGTATTACGGTACAGAGTCAGTGTGGAGGCTATATACAGGGTATTACAGTACAGAGTCAATGTGGAGGCTATATACAGGGGGTACCGGTACAGAGTCAATGTGGAGGCTATATACAGGGTATTACGGTACAGAGTCAATGTGGAGGCTATATACAGGGGGTACCAGTACAGAGTCAATGTGGAGGCTATATACATGGGGTACCGGTACAGAGTCAATGTGGAGGCTATATACAGGGGGTACCAGTACAGAGTCAATGTGGAGACTATATACAGGGGGTACCTGTACAGAGTCAATGTGGAGGCTATATACAGGGGGTACCAGTACAGAGTCAATGTGGAGGCTATATACAGGGGGTACCGGTACAGAGTCAATGTGGAGGCTATAAACAGGGGGTACCGGTACAGAGTCAATGTGGAGGCTATATACAGGGGGGTACCGGTACAGAGTCAATGTACGGGGGGGGGGCACCGGTTAGTTGAGGTAAAATGTGCATGTAGGTAGAGTTATTAAAGTGACAATGCATAGATGATAACAACAGAGAGTAGCAGTGGTGTGGAGAGGGGAGGGCAATGCAAATAGTCTGGGTAGCCATTTGACTAGATGTTCAGGAGGCTTATGGCTAGTGGGTAGAAGCTGTTTAGTAGTAGGTCCTAGACTTGGCGCTCCGGTACTGCCTGCCGTGGAGGTAGCAGAGAGAAGAGTCCATGACTAGGACTTTGACAATTTTTAGTGACTTCCTCTGACACCGCCAGGTATAGAGATCCTGGATGGCAGGAAGCTTGGCCCCAGCGATGTACTAGGCCGTACGTACCACCCTCTATCGGGCCTTCCTCTGACACCGCCTGGTATAGAGGTCCTGTATGGCAGGAAGCTTGGCCCCAGTGATGTACTGGGCCGTACGTACCACCCTCTATAGGGCCTTCCTCTGACACCGCCTGGTATAGAGGTCCTGGATGGCAGGAAGCTTGGTCCCAGTGATGTACTGGGCCTTCCTCTGACACCGCCTGGTATAGAGGTCCTGGATGGCAGGAAGCTTGGCCCCAGTGATGTACTGGGCCGTACGTACCACCCTCTATAGGGCCTTCCTCTGACACCGCCTGGTATAGAGGTCCTGTATGGCAGGAAGCTTGGCCCCAGTGATGTACTGGGCCGTACGTACCACCCTCTATAGGGCCTTCCTCTGACACCGCCTGGTATAGAGGTCCTGGATGGCAGTAAGCTTGGCCCCAGTGATGTACTAGGCCTTCCTCTGACACCGCCTGGTATAGAGGTCCTGGATGGCAGGAAGCTTGGTCCCAGTGATGTACTGGGCCTTCCTCTGACACCGCCTGGTATAGAGGTCCTGGATGGCAGGAAGCTTGGCCCCAGTGATGTACTGGTTCTTCCTCTGACACCGCCTGCTATAGAGGTCCTGGATGGCAGGAAGCTTGGCCCCAGTGATGTACTGGGCCTTCCTCTGACACCACCTGGTATAGAGGTCCTGGATGGCAGGAAGCTTATCCCCAGTGATGTACTGGGCCTTCCTCTGACACAGCCTGGTATAGAGGTCCTGGAAGGCAGGAATCTTGACCCCAGTGATGTACTGGGCCTTCCTCTGACACCGCCTGGTATAGAGGTCCTGGATGGCAGGAAGCTTGGCCCCAGTGATGTACTGGGCCTTCCTCTGACACCGCCTGGTATAGAGGTCCTGGATGGCAGGAAGCTTGGTCCCAGTGATGTACTGGGCCTTCCTCTGACACCGCCTGGTATAGAGGTCCTGGATGGCAGGAAGCTTGGCCCCAGTGATGTACTGGGCCTTCCTCTGACACCGCCTGGTATAGAGGTCCTGGATGGCAGGAAGCTTGGCCCCAGTGATGTACTGGTCCTTCCTCTGACACCGCCTGGTATAGAGGTCCTGGATGGCAGGAAGCTTGGCCCCAGTGATGTACTGGGCCTTCCTCTGACACCGCCTGGTATAGAGGTCCTGGATGGCAGGAAGCTTGGCCCCAGTGATGTACTGGGCCTTCCTCTGACACCGCCTGGTATAGAGGTCCTGGATGGCAGGAAGCTTGGCCCCAGTGATGTACTGGGCCGTTCTACAACATGGAATTGTTTTAAGAAGGTCATACTTTCTTTCTTTCTACATAGTAGTTTGTAGACCAAACCGTACAGTCTTTCCATAGAGGGGTCATAGTAGTTTGTAGACCAAACCGTTCAGTCTTTCCATAGAGGAGTCATAGTAGTTTGTAGACCAAACCGTTCAGTCTTTCCATAGAGGGGTCATAGTAGTTTGTAGACCAAACCGTTCTTTCCATAGAGGGGTCATAGTAGTTTGTAGACCAAACCGCTCAATTTTTCCATAGAGGGGTCATAGTAGTTTGTAGACCAAACCGTTCCGTCTTTCCATAGAGGGGTCATAGTAGTTTGTAGACCAAACCGTTCCGTCTTTCCATAGAGGGGTCATAGTAGTTTGTAGACCAAACCGTTCAGTCTCTTCTTTCCATAGAGGGGTCATAGTAGTTTGTAGACCAAACCGTACAGTCTTTCCATAGAGGGGTCATAGTAGTTTGTAGACCAAACCGTTCCGTCTTTCCATAGAGGGGTCATAGTAGTTTGTAGACTAAACCGTTCTTTCCATAGAGGGGTCATAGTAGTTTGTAGACCAAACCGTTCAGTCTCTTCTTTCCATAGAGGGGTCATAGTAGTTTGTAGACCAAACCGTACAGTCTTTCCATAGAGGGGTCATAGTACTTTGTAGACCAAAAAATTCAGTCTTTCCATAGAGGGGTCATAGTAGTTTGTAGACCAAACCGTTCAGTCTTTCCATAGAGGGGTCATAGTAGTTTGTAGACCAAACCGTTCAGTCTTTCCATAGAGGGGTCATAGTAGTTTGTAGACCAAACCGTTCCGTCTTTCCATAGAGGGGTCATAGTAGTTTGTAGACCAAACCGTTCTTTCCATAGAGGGGTCATAGTAGTTTGTAGACCAAACCGCTCAATTTTTCCATAGAGGGGTCATAGTAGTTTGTAGACCAAACCGTTCCGTCTTTCCATAGAGGGGTCATAGTAGTTTGTAGACCAAACCGTTCCGTCTTTCCATAGAGGGTCATAGTAGTTTGTAGACCAAACCGTTCCGTCTTTCCATAGAGGGGTCATAGTAGTTTGTAGACCAAACCATTCAGTCTTTCCATACAGGGGTCATAGTAGTTTGTAGACTAAAATCGTTCGGACGCTACAGACGATTTTCCTGTACTACACTGGCTCTGCTACCTGACCAATACATCCTGTACTACACTGGCTCTGCCACCTGACCAATACATCCTGTACTACACTGGCTCTGCCACCTGACCAATACATCCTGTACTACACTGGCTCTGCCACCTGACCAATACATCCTGTACTACACTGGCTCTGCCACCTGACCAATACATCCTGTACTACACTGGCTCTGCCACCTGACCAATACATCCTGTACTACACTGGCTCTGCCACCTGACCAATACATCCTGTACTACACTGGCTCTGCCACCTGACCAATACATCCTGTACTACACTGGCTCTGCCACCTGACCAATACATCCTGTACTACACTGGCTCTGCCACCTGACCAATACATCCTGTACTACACTGGCTCTGCCACCTGACCAATACATCCTGTACTACACTGGCTCTGCCACCTGACCAATACATCCTGTACTACACTGGCTCTGCCACCTGACCAATACATCCTGTACTACACTGGCTCTGCCACCTGACCAATACATCCTGTACTACACTGGCTCTGCCACCTGACCAATACATCCTGTACTACACTGGCTCTGCCACCTGACCAATACATCCTGTACTACACTGGCTCTGCCACCTGACCAATACATCCTGTACTACACTGGCTCTGCCACCTGACCAATACATCCTGTACTACACTGGCTCTGCCACCTGACCAATACATCCTGTACTACACTAGACCAATATGTCACAGATGCGGATGATTGAGGCGCATCCAATTAAAAATGTAAAATACTGATTTTTATTATGCTAATTGTATTCAAGCATGGGAGCACGGACATCGACTGGGGAGCGCGGACATCGACTGGGGAGCGCGGACATCGACTGGGGAGCGCGGACATCGACTGGGGAGCGCGGACATCGACTGGGGAGCGCGGACATCGACTGGTGAGCGCAGACATCGACTGGGGGGCGCGGACATCGACTGGGGAGCACGGACATCGACTGGGGAGCGCGGACATCGACTGGGGAGCGCGGACATCGACTGGGGAGCGCGGACATCGACTGGGGAGCGCGGACATCGACTGGGGAGCGCGGACATCGACTCTTATGTTTTGTAAAGACAGGCAAACTAGCCAGTTATTTAGAGCGCGGGGGCGCCGTCCTGAGGAGGGACGATGAGGTGTCGCCTTGACTGCCTCACCCACACGTCATCATTTCTGCCTGCGATGCTGCACACACGCTCCTCTGCGTCTGTGAGTATCCATAGCAACGGCTCTGTTTTGGGCTGCTCTGCACATTGTAAAAAAAAAAAAGTTCCAGTGACCCCGTGTATATATAGTATGTATATGTACATATAGTATGTATATGTATATATAGTATGTATATGTATATATAGTATGTATATGTATATATAGAATGTATACGTATATATAGTATGTATATGTATATATAGTATGTATATGTATATATAGAATGTATATGGATATATAGTATGTATATGTAGATATAGTATGTATATGTATATATAGTCTGCATATGTATATGTAGTATGTATATGTATATATAGTATGTATATGTATATATAGTATGTATATGTATATATAGTATGTATATGTATATATAGAATGTATATATAGTATGTATATGTATATATAACATGTATATGTATATATAGTATGTATATGTATATATAGTGTGTATATGTATATAGTATGTATATGTATATAGTATGTATATGTATATATAAAATGTATATGTATATATAGTATGTATATGTATCTATAGTTTGTATGTGTATATATATATGTATATATAGTATGTATATGTATATATAATATGTATATGTATATATAGTATGTATATATGTATATATAGTATGTATATGTATATGTAGTATGTATATATTTTATGTATATATAGTATGTATATGTATATCTAGTATGTATATGTATATATATTATGTATATGTATATATAGTATGTATATGTATATATAGTATGTATAGTATGTATATGTATCTATAGTATGTATATGTATATATAGTATATATATGTATATATAGTATGCATATATGTATATATAGTATGTATATAGTATTTATATGAATATATAGTATGTATATGTATATATAGTATGTATGTATATGTATATATAGTATTTATATGTATCTATAGTATGTATGTGTATATATATGTATATATAGTATGTATATGTATATATAATATGTATATGTATATATAGTATGTATATATGTATATATAGTATGTATATGTATATGTAGTATGTATATATTTTATGTATATATAGTATGTATATGTATATATAGTATGTATATGTATATATATTATGTATATGTATATATAGTATGTATATGTATATATAGTATGTATATTATGTATATGAATATATAGTATGTATATGTATATATAGTATGTATGTATATGTATATATAGTATGTATATGTATATATAATATGTATATGTATATATAGTATGTATATACGTATATATAATATGTAAATGTATATAGTATGTATATATGTATATATAGTATGTATATGTATATATAGTATGTATATATTTTATGTATATATAGTATGTATATGTATATATAGTATGTATATGTATATATATTATGTATATGTATATATAGTATGTGTATGTATATATAGTATGTATAGTATGTATATGAATATATTGTATGTATTTGTATATATAGTATGTATATGCATATATAGTATGTATATGTATATATAATATGTATATGTATATATTGTATGTATATACATATATAATATGTAAATGTATATATAGTATGTATATATGTATATATAGTATGTATATGTATATATAGTATGTATATATTTTATGTATATATAGTATGTTTATGTATATATAGTATGTATATGTATATATATTATGTATATATTTTATGTATATATAGTATGTATATGTATATATAGTATGTATATGTATATATATTATGTATATGTATATATAGTATGTATATGTATATATAGTATGTATATTATGTATATGAATATATAGTATGTATTTGTATATATAGTATGTATGTATATATAGTATGTATATATGTATATATGTATATATATTATGTATATGCATATATAGTATGTATGTATATATAGTATGTATATATGTATATATGTATATATATTATGTATATGTATATATAGTATGTATATGTATATATAGTATGTATATTATGTATATGAATATATAGTATGTATATGCATATATAGTATGTATATGTATATATAATATGTATATGTATATATAGTATGTATATACATATATAATATGTAAATGTATATATAGTATGTATATATGTATATATAGTATGTATATATTTTATGTATATATAGTATGTATATGTATATATAGTATGTATAGTATGTATATGAATATATAGTATGTATATGTATATATAGTATGTATATGTATATAGTATGTAAAATGTATATAGTATGTATATGTATATATAGTATGTATATATATATATATATATGTATATATAGTATGTATATATAGTATGTATATGTATATATAGTATGTATATGTATATATAGTATGTATATATATATATATATATATGTATATATAGTATGTGTATATAGTATGTATATGTATATATAGTATGTATATGTATATATAGTATGCTGACCTACTTTATGCTGTTGTGCGGCACACTAAAACGAATGAAATGTTTGTTGTTGTTGTTGTTTCTGTGTTGTTGTTACTACTAGCCACCTAGTGTTGTATATGTATGTATATATAGTATGTATATGTATATATAGTATGTATATATAGTATGTATATGTATGTATAGTATGCTGACTTACTTTATGCTGTTGTACGGCACACGAAAACGAAGAAAGAAATGTTTGTTGTTGTTGTTGTTTCTGTGTTGTTGTTACTACTAGCCACCTAGTGTTTTGATGAAGTTGGCTATTAGCCCAGATAGGTTGCCAATCTCCCACCATTATAACTAGCTACCAAAGATGCCATTTCAGGCTATCAAGATAGAGTAGCTAGCTTGTCTAACTATCTTAGCAATCAAGATAGAGTAGCTAGCTTGTCTACTATCTTAGCTATCAAGTTAGAGTAGCTAGCTTGTCTACTATCTTAGCTATCAAGATATAGTAGTTAGCTTGTCTAACTATCTTAGCTATCAAGATAGAGTAGCTTGTCTAACTATCTTAGCTATCAAGGTAGAATAGCTTGTCTAACTATGTTAGCTATCAAGATAGAGTAGCTTGTCTAACTATCCTAGCTATCAAGATAGAATAGCTTGTCTAACCATCTTAGCTATCAAGGTAGAGTAGCTTGTCTAACTATCTTAGCTATCAAGATAGAGTAGCTTGTCTAACTATCTTAGCTATCAAGATAGAATAGCTTGTCTAACCATCTTAGCTATCAAGGTAGAGTAGCTTGTCTAACTATCCTAGCTATCAAGATAGAATAGCTTGTCTAACCATCTTAGCTATCAAGGAAGAGTAGCATGTCTAACTATGTTAGCTATCTTGATAGAGTAGCTTGTCTAACTATGTTAGCTATCAAGATAGACAAGCTACTCTATCTTAGCTATCAAGGTAGAATAGCATGTCTAACTATCTGACATGTCTGCTGGTAAGGCTGGTAGACTTGGGAAAAGCAAACAATAACTAAACGTACTGAATAAGACTCACACGTCACTCTTTTACCCAGATTTTAGCAGAGATGCAGAGAAGCATATTTATTTTCTTTATCAGAAAGAACCACCAGTCAGGAGGATACAGACAGATCAGGAGGTATGCTTAGATATGCAGAAAAATTAACATATTTTTTTTACATAGAATTAAGCATAATGATTATGGTTTTATGTATATGTATATAATATTATTATGATTACCCCTCTCTCCATCTGTCTACTTCTCTCCTTCCCTCTCTCTCCATCTGTCTACTTCTCTCCATCCCTCTCTCCATCTGTCTACTTCTCTCCTTCCCTCTCTCTCCATCTGTCTACTTCTCTCCTTTCCCTCTCTCTCCATCTGTCTACTTCTCTCCTTCCCTCTTACCCACCTTCCCTCTCTCTCCAATCTGTCTACTTCTCTCCTCTCTTACCCACCCTCTCTCTCCATCTGTCTACTTCTCTCCTTCCCTCTCTCTCCATCTGTCTACTTCTCTCCTCTCTTACCCACCCTCTCTCTCCATCTGTCTACTTCTCTCCTTCCCTCTCTCTCCATCTGTCTACTTCTCTCCTCTCTTACCCACCTGCCCTCTCTCTCCATCTGTCTATTTCTCTCCTCTCTACCCACCTGCCCTCTCTCTCTGTCTGTCTACTTCTCTCCTCTCTCTCTCTCCATCTGTCTACTTCTCTCCTTCTCTCTCTCTCTCTCTGTCTGTCTACTTCTCTCCTTCCCTCCCCACCTGCCCTCTCTCTCCATCTGTCTACTTCTCTCCTCTCTTACCCACCTGCCCTCTCTCTCCATCTGTCTACTTCTCTCCTTCCCTCTCTCCATCTGTCTACTTCTCGTCCTTCCCTCTCTCTCCATCTGTCTACTTCTCTCTCCATCTGTCTACTTCTCTCCTTCCCTCTCTCCATCTGTCTACTTCTCTCCATCTGTCTACTTCTCTCCATCTGTCTACTTCTCTCCATCTGTCTACTTCTCTCCTTCCCTCTCTCCATCTGTCTACTTCTCTCCATCTGTCTACTTCTCTCTCCATCTGTCTACTTCTCTCCATCTGTCTACTTCTCTCCTTCCCTCTCTCCATCTTTCTACTTCTCTCCATCTGCTCTACTTCGCTCCATCTGTCTACTTCTCTCCATCTGTCTACTTCTCTCCTTCCCTCTCTCTCCATCTGTCTACTTCTCTCCTTCCCTCTCTCTCCATCTGTCTACTTCTCTCCTTCCCTCTCTCCATCTGTCTACTTCTCTCCTTCCCTCTCTCCATCTGTCTACTTCTCCTCCTCTCTTACCCACTGCCCTCTCTCTCCATCTGTCTACTTCTCTCCTTCCCTCTCTCTCCATCTGTCTACTTCTCTCCTTCCCTCTCTCCATCTGTCTACTTCTCTCCTTCCCTCTCTCCATCTGTCTACTTCTCTCCTTCCCTCTCTCCATCTGTCTACTTCTCTCCTTCCCTCTCTCTCCATCTGTCTACTTCTCTCCTTCCCTCTCTCTCCATCTGTCTACTTCTCTCCTTCCCTCTCTTCCATCTGTCTACTTCTCTCCTTCCCTCTCTCTCCATCTGTCTACTTCGCTCCTTCCCTCTCTCCATCTGTCTACTTCTCTCCTTCCCTCTCTCTCCATCTGTCTACTTCTCTCCTTCCCTCTCTCCATCTGTCTACTTCTCTCCTTCCCTCTCTCCATCTGTCTACTTCTCTCCTTCCCTCTCTCTCCATCTGTCTACTTCTCTCCTTCCCTCTTACCCACCTTCCCTCTCTCTCCATCTGTCTACTTCTCTCCTGCCCCCTCTCTCCATCTGTCTACTTCTCTCCTTCTCTCTCTCTCCATCTGTCTACTTCTCTCCATCTGTCTACTTCTCTCCCTCTTACCCACCTTCCCTCTCTCTCCATCTGTCTACTTCTCTCCTGCCCTCTCTCCATCTGTCTACTTCTCTCCTTCCCTCTCTCTCTCCATCTGTCTACTTCTCTCCTTCCCTCTCTCTCCATCTGTCTACTTCTCTCCTTCCCTCTCTCTCCATCTGTCTACTTCTCTCCTTCCCTCTCTCTCCATCTGTCTACTTCTCTCCTTCCCTCTCTCTCCATCTGTCTACTTCTCTCCATCCTCTCTCCATCTGTCTACTTCTCTCCTTCCCTCTCTCTCCATCTGTCTACTTCTCTCCTTCCCTCTCTCTCCATCTGTCTACTTCTCTCCTTCCCTCTCTCCATCTGTCTATTTCTCTCCTTCTCTCTCTCTCTCTCTCTGTCTCTCTCTCTCTGTCTGTCTACTTCTCTCCTTCTCTCTTACCCACCCTCTCTCTCTGTCTGTCTACTTCTCTCCTTCTCTCTTACCCACCTGCCCTCTCTCTCTCTCTGTCTACTTCTCTCCTTCCCTCTCTCTCTCTGTCTATTTCTCTACTCTCTTACCCACCTTCCCTCTCTCTCCATCTGTCTACTTCTCTCCTTCCCTCTCTCCATCTGTCTACTTCTCTCCTTCTCTCTCTCTCCATCTGTCTACTTCTCTCCTCTCTTACCCACCTGCCCTCTCTCTCTCTCTGTCTACTTCTCTCCTTCCCTCTCTCTCCATCTGTCTACTTCTCTCCTTCCCTCTCTCCATCTGTCTACTTCTCTCCTTCCCTCTCTCCATCTGTCTACTTCTCTCCTTCCCTCTCTCCATCTGTCTACTTCTCTCCTTCCCTCTCTCCATCTGTCTACTTCTCTCCTTCTCTCTTACCCACCTGCCCTCTCTCTCTGTCTGTCTACTTCTCTCCTTCCCTCTCTCCATCTGTCTACTTCTCTCCTTCTCTCTCTCTCTGTCTATTCCTCTCCTCTCTTACCCACCTGCCCTCTCTCCATCTGTCTACTTCTCTCCTTCCCTCTCTCTCCATCTGTCTACTTCTCTCCTCTCTTACCCACCTGCCCTCTCTCTCCATCTGTCTACTTCTCTCCTTCTCTCTTACCCACCTGCCCTCTCTCTCCATCTGTCTACTTCTCTCCATCTCTCTCTCCATCTGTCTACTTCTCTCCTTCTCTCTTACCCACCCTCTCTCTCCATCTGTCTACTTCTCTCCTTCCCTCTCTCCATCTGTCTACTTCTCTCCTTCCCTCCTCTCTCCATCTGTCTACTTCTCTCTCCTTCCCTCTCTCTCCATCTGTCTACTTCTCTCCTCTCTTACCCACCTGCCCTCTCTCTCCATCTGTCTACTTCTCTCCTTCCCTCTCTCTCCATCTGTCTACTTCTCTCCTTCCCTCTCTCCATCTGTCTACTTCTCTCCTTCCCTCTCTCCATCTGTCTACTTCTCTCCTCTTCCCTCTCTCTCCATCTGTCTACTTCTCTCCTTCCCTCTCTCTCCATCTGTCTACTTCTCTCCTTCCCTCTCTCTCCATCTGTCTACTTCTCTCCTTCCCTCTCTCTCCATCTGTCTACTTCTCTCCTTCCCTCTCTCCATCTGTCTACTTCTCTCCTTCCCTCTCTCCATCTGTCTACTTCGCTCCTTCTCTCTCTCCATCTGTCTACTTCTCTCCTTCCCTCTCTCCATCTGTCTACTTCTTCTCCTTCCCTCTCTCTGTCTGTCTACTTCTCTCCTTCCCTCTCTCCTCCATCTGTCTACTTCTCTCCTCTCTTACCCACCTGCCCTCTCTCTCCATCTGTCTACTTCTCTCCTGCCCTCTCTCCATCTGTCTACTTCTCTCCTTCTCCCTCTCTCCATCTGTCTACTTCTCTCCTTCCCTCTCTCTCCATCTGTCTACTTCTCTCCTTCTCCCTCTCTCCATCTGTCTACTTCTCTCCTTCCCTCTCTCTCTCCATCTGTCTACTTCTCTCCTTCTCTCTTACCCACCTTCCCCTCTCTCTCCATCTGTCTACTTCTCTCCTGCCCTCTCCATCTGTCTACTTCTCTCCTTCCCTCTCTCTCTCTCTGTCTACTTCTCTCCATCTGTCTACTTCTCTCCATCTGTCTACTTCTCTCTCCTCCTTCCCTCTCTCCATCTGTCTACTTCTCTCCTTCCCTCTCTCTCCATCTGTCTACTTCTCTCCTTCCCTCTCTCTCCATCTGTCTACTTCTCTCTTCCCTCTCTCTCCATCTGTCTACTTCTCTCCTTCTCTCTTACCCACCTACCCTCTCTCTCTCCATCTGTCTACTTCTCTCCTTCCCTCTCTCTCGGTCTATTCCTCTCCTTCCCTCTCTCTCCATCTGTCTACTTCTCTCCTCCTCTCTCTCCATCTGTCTACTTCTCTCCTCTCTTACCCACCTACCCTCTCTCTCCATCTGTCTACTTCTCTCCTCTCTTACCCACCTTCCCTCTCTCTCCATCTGTCTACTTCTCTCCTTCTCTCTTACCCACCTTCCCTCTCTCTCCATCTGTCTACTTCTCTCCTTCTCTCTTACCCACCTTCCCTCTCTTCTCCATCTGTCTACTTCTCTCCTTCCCTCTCTCTCCATCTGTCTACTTCTCTCCTTCTCTCTTACCCACCTTCCCTCTCTCTCCATCTGTCTACTTCTCTCCTTCCCTCTTACCCACCTTCCCTCTCTCTCCATCTGTCTACTTCTCTCCTTCTCTCTTACCCACCTTGCCCTCTCTCTCAGTCTATTCCTCTCCTCTCTTACCCACCTGCCCTCTCTCCATCTGTCTACTTCTCTCCTTCTCTCTTACCCACCTGCCTCTCTCTCAGTCTATTCCTCTCCTTCTCTCTTACCCACCTGCCCTCTCTCTCCATCTGTCTACTTCTCTCCTTCCCTCTCTCCATCTGTCTACTTCTCTCCTTCCCTCTCTCCATCTGTCTACTTCTCTCCTTCCCTCTCTCCTCTCTTACCCACCTACCCTCTCTCTCCATCTGTCTACTTCTCTCCTTCCCCTCTCTCCATCTGTCTACTTCTCTCCTTCCCTCTCTCCACCTGTCTACTTCTCTCCTTCCTCTCTCTCTCCATCTGTCTACTTCTCTCCTTCTCTCTCTCTCCATCTGTCTACTTCTCTCCTTCCCTCTCTCTCCATCTGTCTACTTCTCTCCTTCCCTCTCTCTCCATCTGTCTACTTCTCTCCATCTGTCTACTTCTCTCCTTCCCTCTCTCTCTGTCTATTTCTCTCCTCTCTTACCCACCTTCCCTCTCTCTCCATCTGTCTACTTCTCTCCTTCCCTCTCTCTCCATCTGTCTACTTCTCTCCTTCCCTCTCTCCATCTGTCTACTTCTCTCCTTCCCTCTCTCTCTGTCTGTCTACTTCTCTCCTCTCTTACCCACCTTCCCCCTCTCTCCATCTGTCTACTTCTCTCCTTCTCTCTTACCCACCTTCCCTCTCTCTCCATCTGTCTACTTCTCTCCTTCCCTCTCTCCATCTGTCTACTTCTCTCCTTCCCTCTCTCATCTGTCTACTTCTCTCCTTCCCTCTCTCCATCTGTCTACTTCTCTCCTTCCCTCTCTCTCCATCTGTCTACTTCTCTCTTCCCTCTCTCTCATCTGTCTACTTCTCTCCTTCCCTCTCTCTCCATCTGTCTACTTCTCTCCTTCTCTCTCTCCATCTGTCTATTTCTCTCCTTCCCTCTCTCCATCTGTCTACTTCTCTCCTTCCCTCTCTCCATCTGTCTACTTCTCTCCTTCCCTCTCCATCTGTCTACTTCTCTCCTTCCTCTCTCCATCTGTCTACTTCTCCTCCTTCCCTCTCTCCATCTGTCTACTTCTCTCCTTCCCCTCCTCTCCATCTGTCTACTTCTCTCCTTCCCTCTCCATCTGTCTACTTCTCCTCCTTCCCTCTCTCCATCTGTCTACTCTCTCCTTCCCTCTCTCATCTGTCTACTTCTCTCCTTCCTCTCTCTCCATCTGTCTACTTCTCTCCTTCCCTCTCTCTCCATCTGTCTACTTCCTCCCTTCCCTCTCTCTCCATCTGTCTACTTTCTCTCCTTCCCTCTCTCCTCTCCATCTGTCTACTTCTCTCCATCTGTCTACTTCTCCTCCTTCCCTCTCTCTCTCCATCTGTCTACTTCTCTCCTTCCCTCTCTCTCCATCTGTCTACTTCTCTCCTTCCCTCTCTCTCCATCTGTCTACTTCTCTCCTTCCCTCTCTCTCCATCTGTCTACTTCTCCTCCTTCTCTCTTACCCCACCTACCCTCTCTCTCCATCTGTCTACTTCTCTCCTTCCCTCTCTCTCGGTCTATTCCTCTCCTTCCCTCTCTCTCCATCTGTCTACTTCTCTCCTCCTCTCTCTCCATCTGTCTACTTCTCTCCTCTCTGACCCCACCTACCCTCTCTCTCCCATCTGTCTACTTCTCTCCTCTCTTACCCACCTTCCCCTCTCTCTCCATCTGTCTACTTCTCTCCTTCTCTCTTACCCACCTTCCCTCTCTCTCCATCTGTCTACTTCTCTCCTTCTCTCTTACCCACCTTCCCTCTCTCTCCATCTGTCTACTTCTCTCCTTCCCTCTCTCTCCATCTGTCTACTTCTCTCCTTCTCTCTTACCCACCTTCCCTCTCTCTTCCATCTGTCTACTTCTCTCCTTCCCTCTTACCCCACCTTCCCTCTCTCTCCATCTGTCTACTTCTCTCCTTCTCTCTTACCCACCTGCCCTCTCTCTCAGTCTATTCCTCTCCTCTCTTACCCACCTGCCCTCTCTCCATCTGTCTACTTCTCTCCTTCTCTCTTACCCACCTGCCCTCTCTCTCAGGTCTATTCCTCTCCTCTCTCTTACCCACCTGCCCTCTCTTCCATCTGTCTACTTCTCTCCTTCCCTCTCGCCATCTGTCTACTTCTCTCCTTCCCTCTCTCCATCTGTCTACTTCTCTCCTTCCCTCTCTCCTCTCTACCCACCTACCCGCTCTCTCCATCTGTCCTACTTCTCTCCTTCCCTCTCTCCATCTGTCTACTTCTCTCCTTCCCTCTCTCCACCTGTCTACTTCTCTCCTTCCCTCTCTCTCCATCTGTCTACTTCTCTCCTTCTCTCTCTCCTCCATCTGTCTACTTCTCTCCTTCCTCTCTCTCCATCTGTCTACTTCTCTCCTTCCCTCTCTCTCCATCTGTCTACTTCTCTCCCATCTGTCTACTTCTCTCCTTCCCTCTCTCTCTGTCTATTTCTCTCCTCTCTTACCCACCTTCCCTCTCTCTCCACTGTCCTACTTCTCTCCTTCCCTCTCTCCTCCATCTGTCTACTTCTCTCCTTCCCTCTCTCCATCTGTCTACTTCTCTCCTTCCCTCTCTCTCTGTCTGTCTACTTCTCTCCTCTCTTACCCACCTTCCCCCTCTCTCCATCTGTCTACTTCTCTCCTTCTCTCTTACCCACCTTCCCTCTCTCTCCATCTGTCTACTTCTCTCCTTCCTCTCTCTCCATCTGTCTACTTCTCTCCTTCCCTCTCTCCATCTGTCTACTTCTCTCCTTCCCTCTCTCCATCTGTCTACTTCTCTCCTTCCCTCTCTCTCCATCTGTCTACTTCTCTCCTTCCCTCTCTCTCCATCTGTCTACTTCTCTCCTTCCCTCTCTCTCCATCTGTCTACTTCTCTCCTTCTCTCTCTCCATCTGTCTATTTCTCTCCTTCCCTCTCTCCATCTGTCTACTTCTCTCCTTCCCCTCTCTCCATCTGTCTACTTCTCTCCTTCCCTCTCCATCTGTCTACTTCTCTCCTTCCCTCTCTCCATCTGTCTACTTCTCTCCTTCCCTCTCTCCATCTGTCTACTTCTCTCCTTCCCTCTCCAGCTGTCTACTTCTCTCCTTCCCTCTCCATCTGTCTACTTCTCTCCTTCCCTCTCTCCATCTGTCTACTTCTCTCCTTCCCTCTCTCCATCTGTCTACTTCTCTCCTTCCCTCTCTCTCCATCTGTCTACTTCTCTCCTTCCCTCTCTCTCCATCTGTCTACTTCTCTCCTTCCCTCTCTCTCCATCTGTCTACTTCTCTCCTTCCCTCTCTCTCCATCTGTCTACTCTCTCCTGCCCTCTCTCTCGGTCTATTTCTCTCCATCTGTCTACTTCTCTCCTTCCCCTCTCTCTCCATCTGTCTACTTCTCTCCTTCCCTCTCTCCATCTGTCTACTTCTCTCCTTCCCTCTCTCCATCTGTCTACTTCTCTCCTTCCTCTCTCTCCATCTGTCTACTTCTCTCCTTCCCTCTCTCTCCATCTGTCTACTTCTCTCCTTCCCTCTCTCTCCATCTGTCCTACTTCTCTCCTTCCCTCTCTCTCCATCTGTCTACTTCTCTCCATCTGTCTACTTCTCTCCTTCCCTCTCTCTCCATCTGTCTACTTCTCTCCTTCCCTCTCTCTCCATCTGTCTACTTCTCTCCTTCCCTCTCTCTCCATCTGTCTACTTCTCTCCTTCCCTCTCTCTCCACTGTCTACTTCTCTCCTTCCCTCTCTCCATCTGTCTACTTCTCTCCATCTGTCTACTTCTCTCCTTCCCTCTCTCTCCATCTGTCTACTTCTCTCCTCTCTTACCCACCTGCCCTCTCTCTCAGTCTATTCCTCTCCTCTCTTACCCACCTGCCCTCTCTCTCCATCTGTCTACTTCTCTCCTTCCCTCTCCATCTGTCTACTTCTCTCCTCTCTTACCCACCTGCCCTCTCTCTCAGTCTATTCCTCTCCTCTCTTACCCACCTGCCCTCTCTCTCCATCTGTCTACTTCTCTCCTTCCCTCTCTCTCGGTCTATTTCTCTCCTCTCTTACCCACCTGCCCTCTCTCTCCATCTGTCTACTTCTCTCCTTCCCCCTCTCTCTGTCTATTTCTCTCCTCTCTTACCCACCTGCCCTCTCTCTCCATCTGTCTACTTCTCTCCTTCCCTCTCTCTCTGTCTATTTCTCTCCTCTCTTACCCACCTGCCCTCTCTCTCAGTCTATTCCTCTCCTCTCTTACCCACCTGCCCTCTCTCTCTGTCTATTTCTCTCCTCTCTTACCCACCCTTTCTCTCTGTGTGTCTATTTCTCTCCTCTCTTACCCACCTGCCCTCTCTCTCAGTCTATTCCTCTCCTCTCTTACCCACCTGCCCTCTCTCTCTGTCTATTTCTCTCCTCTCTTACCCACCTGCCCTCTCTCTCTGTCTATTTCTCTCCTCTCTTACCCACCTGCCCTCTCTCTCCATCTGTCTACTTCTCTCCTTCCCTCTCTCTCTGTCTATTTCTCTCCTCTCTTACCCACCTGCCCTCTCTCTCAGTCTATTTCTCTCCTCTCTTACCCACCTGCCCTCTCTCTCCATCTGTCTACTTCTCTCCTTCCCTCTCTCTCTGTCTATTTCTCTCCTCTCTTACCCACCTGCCCTCTCTCTCAGTCTATTCCTCTCCTCTCTTACCCACCTGCCCTCTCTCTCGGTCTATTTCTCTCCTCTCTTACCCACCTGCCCTCTCTCTCTGTCTATTTCTCTCCTCTCTTACCCACCTGCCCTCTCTCTCTGTCTATTTCTCTCCTCTCTTACCCACCCTTTCTCTCTGTGTGTCTATTTCTCTCCTCTCTTACCCACCTGCCCTCTCTCTCTGTCTATTCCTCTCCTCTCTTACCCACCCTTTCTCTCTGTGTGTCTACTTCTCTCCTTCCCTCTCTCTCTGTCTATTCCTCTCCTCTCTTACCCACCTGCCCTCTCTCTCCATCTATTCCTCTCCTCTCTTACCCACCTGCCCTCTCTCTCTGTCTATTTCTCTCCTCTCTTACCCACCCTTTCTCTCTGTGTGTCTATTTCTCTCCTCTCTTACCCACCCTTTCTCTCTGTGTGTCTATTTCTCTCCTTCTCTCTTACCCACCTGCCCTCTCTCTCTCGCCCTCCATTTGTCTATTTCTCTCCTCTCTTACCCGCCCTCTCTCTCCCACCCTCCCTCTCTCTTTTGACCCTCACAATACACCCAACACAGTTGACTCATTCTCAAACACATTAGCTTTTTATACTTGTTACAATACTCAATTGAATAAAATAAAAATGATTACCCTCAGGTATTACGGTGTGATTTGTATAAAACAAATACAGATTCAACTAAAATATAAGAGAACTACATATTTATCAACAATATGACATTTGGAACACTGTACATGTTTAGGAATATGTAGAACTGACTCAACGTTCCGTCAGCTGGTTCAATGTTCCGTTAGTTGGTTCAATGTTCCGTCAGCTGGTTTAATGTTCTGTTAGTTGGTTCAATGTTCCGTTAGTTGGTTCAATGTTCCGTTAGCTGATTCAATGTTCCGTTAGTTGGTTCAATGTTCCGTTAGTTGGTTCAATGTTCCGTTAGTTGGTTCAATGTTCCGTTAGCTGATTCAATGTTCCGTTAGTTGGTTCAATGTTCCGTTAGTTGGTTCAATGTTCCGTTAGCTGATTCAATGTTCCGTTAGTTGGTTCAATGTTCCGTTAGTTGGTTCAATGTTCCGTTAGTTGGTTCAATGTTCCGTTAGCTGGTTCAATGTTCTGTTAGCTGGTTCAATGTTCCGTTAGCTGGTTCAGTCCATAGGGAGCCACACAATTGGCCCAACGTCGTCCGGGTTTGGCCGGGGTAGGCCGTCATTGTAAAATAAGAATTTGTTCTTAACTGACTTGCCTAGTTAAATAATGGTGAAATAACTTTTTGGGACGAAATTAAAAACGACAATTTAGGTCAAAATCCAATCCAGCACAACACTGAGTAAAACCCTCTGTATTTTTCAAGTCTAGTGGTGGCAGCATCATGTTATGGGAATTGTTGCCGGGGCAACCGAGAAGCGTTCCACAGGTGTTTTCATATGTCCCTGATGTTTATTCTATAAAATGTTTCTATAAATGTTTGATCATTTACAAACTAGGACATCTGATCATTTGACATTAGAGCTGTCAATAGTATTATTTAAGAAATACTGAAGGATGAAACAAGTTGAACCAGCTGCATCAAAAGTTATCACAAAGATATCATTCCACACTCTGTGTTCTACCACCCAGGTCTGGTGTTGGAGGTCATTCCACACTCTGTGTTCTACTACCCAGGTCTGGTGTTGGAGGTCATTCCACACTCTGTGTTCTACCACCCAGGTCTGGTGTTGGAGGTCATTCCACACTCTGTGTTCTACTACCCAGGTCTGGTGTTGGAGATCATTCCACATTATGTGTTCTACTACCCAGGTCTGGTGTTGGAGGTCATTCCACACTCTGTGTTCTACTACCCAGGTCTGGTGTTGGATGTCATTCCACACTCTGTGTTCTACTACCTAGGTCTGGTGTTGGAGTTCATCCTACACTCTGTGTTCTACTACCCAGGTCTGGTGTTGGAGATCATTCTACACTCTGTGTTCGTCTACCCAGGTCTGGTGTTGGAGATCATTCTACACTCTGTGTTCTTCTACCTAGGTCTGGATCTTCTTCATGTATTTTCTGATGTTTAATCAGAGACATTAGATGGGAGTATCTCTTCTCACATTGATCACAGCTATGAGGCTTTCCTACTGTGTGTGTTCGCTGGTGTTGTGTCAGGTTGCTTAAAGTAGCAAAACTCTTCCCGCAATCAGAGCAGTGGTAATGCTTCTCTCCTGTGTGTGTACGCTGGTGTGATATCAGTGCACTTGAGGTGGTACAGCTCTTTCCACAGTCAGAGCAGTGGTAAGGCTTCTCTCCTGTGTGTGTTCGCTGGTGTGTTATCAATCCGCTTGAAGTAGAAAAGCTCTTCCCACAGTTGGAGCAGTGGTACGGTTTCTCTCCAGTGTGTATTCTCTTGTGTACAGTCAGGTTCGCTGATTGAATGAATCTCTTCCCACACTGATCACAGCAATAAGGCTTTTCTCCTGTGTGTGTTTTCTGATGTCTTATCAGCTGGCTTGAGGTAGCAAAGCTCATTCCACAGTCAGAGCAGTGGTAAGGTTTTTCTCCCGTGTGTATTCTGTGGTGTGTTGCCAGGCCTCCTGCCTTAGCAAAACTCTTCCCACATTGATCACAGCTATGAGGTTTTTCTCCTGTATTGATTCTCTGATGTCTTTTAAGTTCTGTTGAATAGATTAATCTCTGCGGGTGTTTCTTGATGTGTTCTGACGTGGAGAGACTCTTCTCAACCTCGTCAGCATCATGTTGTTGTTGAGGCTCCCCGGAGGACCCAAGATAGTCCCGTCTCTCTCCTGTTTGAACAACAAAGTCACACAAGTCAATATAGTGAATATGTAAATTATTTTACAAACTTTTTTTTTTTTTTACACATTTCTTCTAACCTTTAATGAACCATTTACCTACTTCCCCAGTCAGATTAACTCACGGATACCATTTTGGTCTCTGTGTCCAGTATTGAAGGACGTTAGCGGTAGATTTGCGAGCTAATCCGTTAGCACAATGACTGGAAGTCTATGATATCTGCTAGCATTAACTAATAGTACTAAACTAATAAGACAGTCTAGTGATGAACATCAGTCATATTTCGTCATTTCACATTAGTAGTAATGTCCATTTATTTTAATTTGATTTATTTCACCTTTATTTAACCAGGTAGGCTGGTTGAGAACACCTTTATTTAACCAGGTAGGCTGGTTGAGAACACCTTTATTTAACCAGGTAGGCTGGTTGAGAACACCTTTATTTAACCAGGTAGGCTGGTTGAGAACAAGTTCTCATTGACAACTGCGACCTGGCCAAGAATAAAGCAAAGCAGTTCGACAAACACAACAAGACAGAGTTACACATGGAACAAACAAACATACAGTCTATTATATAATAGAAAATGTCTATATACAGTGTGTGCAAATGAGGTAGGATAAGAGAGGTAAGGCAATGAATAGGCCATAGTGGTTAAATAATTACAATATAGCAATTAAACACTGGAGTGATGGATGTGCAGAAGATGATTGTGCAAGTAGAGATACTGGGGTGCAAAGGAGTAAAATAAATAAAATAAATAACAGTATGGGGATGAGGTAGTTGGATGGGCTATTTACAGATGGGCTATGTACAGGTGCAGTGATCTGTGAGCTGCTCTGACAGCTGGTGCTTAAAGCTAGTGAGGGAGATGAGTCTCCAGTTTCAGTGATTTTTGCAGTTTGTTCCAGTCATTGCCCGCAGAGAACTGGAAGGAAAGGCGGCCGAAGGAGGATTTGGCTTTGGATGTGACCAGTGAGATATACCTGCTGGAGCGCGTGCTACGAGTGGGTGCTGCAATGGTGACCAGTGAGCTGAGATAAGGCGGGGCTTTACCTAGCAGAGACTTGTAGATGACCTGGAGCCAGTGGGTTTGGCGACGAATATGAAGGTGCAACGAGAGCATACAGGTCGCAGTTGTGGGTGGTATATGGGGCTTTGGTGACAAAACGGATGGCACTGTGATAGACTACATCAAATTTGCTGAGTTAGAGTGTTGGAAGCTATTTTGTAGATGACATCGCCGAAGTCGAGGATCCTCTCTGTCAGATTGGACGGGGAGTTTTGCTACACAGCTAATTTCCTTTCTCTCCAGAGATGTTCGGTTGGGTTCAAGTTCAGGCTGCTCTGCGATTCTTACGAGTCTCCCTGCCGCTGAAAAATATCCCCACCGCATGGTGCTGCCACCACTATGCTTCACCGTAGGGATGGTGCCAGGTTTCCTCCAGACATGATGATCAGAGTGAACATCGAGTTCTTGATCACCTCTCTGACCAAGGCCCTTCCCCCCTGATTGCTCAGTTTGGCCGGGCAGCCAGATCTAGGAAGAGTCTTGGTGGTTCTAAACTTCTTCCATTTAATAATGATTGAGGCCACTGTGTTCTTGGGGACCTTCAATGCTGCAGACATTTTTTGGTAACCTTCCCCAGAACTGTGCCTCGACACAATTCTGTCTTGGAGCTCTACAGACAATTCCTTCTACCTTATGGCTTGGGTTTTTCTCTGACATGCACTGTCAACTGTGGGACCTTATATAGACAGGTGTGTGCCTTTCCAAATCATGTTCAATTAATTGAATTTACCACAGGTGGGACTCAAATTAAGTTGTAGAAACATCTCAAGGATGACCAATGGAAACAGGATGCACCTGAACTCAATTTCGATGTCTGTCACAGAGCCTTTGTTGTAGAACTATGAGGAAGTCAAGGCAGGTCTGTCACAGAGCCTTTGTTGTAGAACTATGAGGAAGTCAAGGCAGGTCTTTTATGTGTCTATTGTTGCCTGGAGACTGCTGTTGTTGGCTTCTGGGTCAAAATACAACCATCTGGGACTCACCCAAATGA
Source organism: Oncorhynchus kisutch (assembly GCF_002021735.2). NCBI lineage: Eukaryota > Metazoa > Chordata > Actinopteri > Salmoniformes > Salmonidae > Oncorhynchus > Oncorhynchus kisutch. The sequence goes on along the minus strand of NW_022265147.1, from coordinate 232,819 downwards.
CCCAGAAGGCTGGAGCGTATACCACCTGGGTCTCACCCAAACTACCCAGAAGGCTAGAGGGTATACCACCTGGGTCTCACCCAAACTACCCAGAAGGCTAGAGGGTATACCACCTGGGTCTCACCCAAACTACCCAGAAGGCTAGAGCGTATACCACCTGGGTCTCACCCAAACTACCCAGAAGGCTAGAGGGTATACCACCTGGGTCTCACCCAAACTACCCAGAAGGCTAGAGGGTATACCACCTGGGTCTCACCCAAACTACCCAGAAGGCTGGAGGGTATACCACCTGGGTCTCACCCAAACTACCTAGAAGGCTGGAGGGTATACCACCTGGGTCTCACCCAAACTACCCAGAAGGCTGGAGGGTATACCACCTGGGTTTCACCCAAACTACCCAGAAGGCTGGAGGGTATACCACCTGGGTCTCACCCAAACTACCCAGAAGGCTAGAGGGTATACCACCTGGGTCTCACCCAAACTACCCAGAAGGCTGGAGCGTATACCACCTGGGTCTCACCCAAACTACCCAGAAGGCTAGAGGGTATACCACCTGGGTCTCACCCAAACTACCCAGAAGGCTAGAGGGTATACCACCTGGGTCTCACCCAAACTACCCAGAAGGCTGGAGGGTAAACCACCTGGGTCTCACCCAAACTACCCAGAAGGCTAGAGGGTATACCACCTGGGTCTCACCCAAACTACCCAGAAGACCGTCGGCTTTCTCCAATTTCGCTCCAGTAGCTCTTCACTTCACGAGCTCAGGGCCCGGCCCAGCATGCATCTGTCGTCTATTTACGTGCTTCTATTATCCCCTTAATCTACTGTCATGGAGTTCACTCAAATATTTTACATATAGAAACTGATAAAACACACAGGTACAAAATCAAAGTGACTTACAAAGATGAGGACCAAGAGCAAGAGAGGGAGTGTGGTGATGGACTGAGGACCAAGAGAGGGAGTGTGGTGATGGACTGAGGACCAAGAGCAAGAGAGGGAGTGTGGTGATGGACTGAGGACCAAGAGAGGGAGTGTGGTGATGGACTGAGGACCAAGAGCAAGAGAGGGAGTGTGGTGATGGACTGAGGACCAAGAGAGGGAGTGTGGTGATGGACTGAGGACCAAGAGCAAGTGAGGGAGTGTGGTGATGGACTGAGGACCAAGAGCAAGAGAGGGAGTGTGGTGATGGACTGAGGACCAAGAGAAAGAGAGGGAGTGTGGTGATGGACTGAGGACCAAGAGAGGGAGTGTGGTGATGGACTGAGGACCAAGAGAGGGAGTGTGGTGATGGACTGAGGACCAAGAGAGGGAGTGTGGTGATGGACTGAGGACCAAGAGAGGGAGTGTGGTGATGGACTGAGGACCAAGAGAGGGAGTGTGGTGATGGACTGTCCACAACTAAATAATCTGAACAGACACGTATCCCAAAAACAATGGTAGTGTAGATTACTAGATGCACATGCTAAAAGAATGGAACAAAGTAGGTAGATAACTAAGTGTGTCATTGTAGCAAAGTATTTATAAACAAAAAAAATCTGATCTCTTAAACGGTTAGTTAATTTTGGTTTTATTATCTATACTATAGGCCATAATTGATTTTTGGCCCAATAGGCCTGGAATTTTCCCACGTTCAAGGAGCGCTTTCCGTTTTGAATTTTGCCTAAAAACCTTTAGGCCTATGTATAGAAAAATCTCAAATCTGCATCTCTGCCTGTCAAGAGTGACCAAATGGGTGTTTAGCTTCCCCAGGGGCTCTGCATCTCTGCCCAGCCTGTCAAGAGTGACCAAATGGGTGTTTAGCTTCCCCAGGGGCTCTGCATCTCTGCCCAGCCTGTCAAGAGTGGCCTGAAGGGTGTTTAGCTTCCCCAGGGGCTCTGCATCTCTGCCCAGCCTGTCAAGAGTGGCCTGAAGGGTGTTTAGCTTCCCCAGTGGCTCTGCATCTCTGCCCAGCCTGTCAAGAGTGGCCTGAAGGGTGTTTAGCTTCCCCAGTGGCTCTGCATCTCTGCCCAGCCTGTCAAGAGTGACCAAATGGGTGTTTAGCTTCCCCAGGGGCTCTGCATCTCTGCCCAGCCTGTCAAGAGTGGCCTGAAGGGTGTTTAGCTTCCCCAGTGGCTCTGCATCTCTGCCCAGCCTGTCAAGAGTGGCCTGAAGGGTGTTTAGCTTCCCCAGTGGCTCTGCATCTCTGCCCAGCCTGTCAAGAGTGGCCTGAAGGGTGTTTAGCTTCCCCAGTGGCTCTGCATCTCTGCCCAGCCTGTCAAGAGTGGCCTGAAGGGTGTTTAGCTTCCCCAGTGGCTCTGCATCTCTGCCCAGCCTGTCAAGAGTGACCAAATGGGTGTTTAGCTTCCCCAGGGGCTCTGCATCTCTGCCCAGCCTGTCAAGAGTGGCCTGAAGGGTGTTTAGCTTCCCCAGTGGCTCTGCATCTCTGCCCAGCCTGTCAAGAGTGGCCTGAAGGGTGTTTAGCTTCCCCAGTGGCTCTGCATCTCTGCCCAGCCTGTCAAGAGTGGCCTGAAGGGTGTTTAGCTTCCCCAGTGGCTCTGCATCTCTGCCCAGCCTGTCAAGAGTGGCCTGAAGGGTGTTTAGCTTCCCCAGTGGCTCTGCATGTGTGGAGAGGATATTCTCCAGCCACCATCGCATGAGCCTGAAGCCCCAGACTGGCCAAACTTGTGTTTCTGAAAATGAATTCAAAGGCACTAAGTCCTTTTTCCCCATTTATTTTATATTTAACTCACAGGCTATAGGCTATACAGTTCAGACTGTAATTATTTAATAGAATGAAATGTTGTTTAAAATGCTGAGCGTATTTCTTTGTTGGCTATAGCCTTGAAATAATTTAAATAATATAACCTACATTCTTTTAGTTTTTTAAAGAAAGTTTATAAGTTCTATTCTTCAAGAAACAACGGCTATTTATAGAATCAATGACATCATTCATTTATAGTCCAAAAACAGATGTAGGAACTGCAGATTGACCCTTTGAAATCACACACCAGTTAAACTGCAGATTGACCCTTTAACACCACACATCAGTTCAACTGCAGATGTTGTGACTCTGTTCTTAAGACAGTACTTACTGGTGTTAATCAGGTCTCCTGTCTCCTCCTCCTCTTCTTCCTCCTTTTTCGATATGACAGTCATCTCCTCTTTCACTTCAAAAACCGCATCCTCCTCTTTCTCTTTCTCCTCTTCTTTTACTGTAACATCCTCCTCTTTCACTCTGAACGAGTCTTTCTCTTCTTCTTTCACTGTAACAGCATCACCTTCTACTTCTTGTTTTACTGTGACATCCTCTTCTTCCTTCTCCTCTTTCACGACAACATTCAGCCACAGACCCTCTTTCTCCGTCCAGCAGACCTCTTCTTCTTTAGCAAGAGGAGAGTAGTTTAGTGAACTCATGGTCAAGGATGATAGCTAGCTAGTTAGCATTAGCGACTCGCCTAGTGCTAGGCCAATTTATCAAACCGGGCTACCTGACTAATAACAACAGAGTAAATGTTAATTTAAACGGGATAAGACGAAAAAAGTGTGTTTAAAATACAGTGGTTAATATACACCGAAACCATGTAAAGAGCTTTAATATTTTAGTTGTTTAAATTTTGGCTAGCAATCTACCGAGGCAGTTAAATCCATAGTAGCCGTGTTGTTGTTGTTGAAGACGCGTCCCGTCCACTAGATTATACGTCACACCGGCGACACCAAATAAATGATCCACATCGCCGTCCGCTGAATGGAGTGGGGAAACCAGGTCATTTCATTATCGAGACAACAACAAAAGTGAATCACTTTCAATTATTTTTATAACGTTACAACATACAGTATAATAGTAATGATACTTATAGTTGATAAATTCACTTTCACGGTGATCACTTGAAACAATGTGTATCTTTTACACACACACAAACCTGATAGGTAGGAAAACACACACTGTGTGTTCTGATTGGATAAGGAGTTGATTAATGCAACATACCAGTACACACACACATTCCTCCATTCACCCCCGTTGGACTAGTAACCGAAAGGTTGCAAGTTCAAATCCCCGAGCTGACAAGGTAGAAATCTGTCATTCTGCCCCTGAACAGGCAATGAACCCACTGTTCCTAGGCCCCCCAATACTAAACACATGTAGTGGACTGATTCTGTTCCCCAGCACTAAACACATGTAGTGGACTGATTCTCGCAGAGCCAGGGGGTTTTGTAAGATGTTTACACACAGAAAATAATAATAATAATAATAATAATCGTTCCTAATTATATATAAAAATTAAGTGCATTTCTTCATGTCAGATTTTTTGTTGTTGACATTTGTAACAGATAAACTTTCTCCCAAATAATTGTTTTAAATGTTACTGGGGTTTATATCTTGTAAAACGACAGGGGGGCAATTTGAATGTCATGCTTATTTTATTACTTAAAAGTGGAACATGAATTAACCTCTTTGGTCTAAGGGGCGGTATTTTGACGTCCAGATGAAAAGCGTGCCCAGAGTAAACTGCCTGCTACTCGGGCCCAGAAGATAGGATCTGCATATAATTGGTAGATTTGGATAGAAAACACTCTAGTTTCTAAAGTTTCTAAAACTGTTAAAATAATGTATGTGACTACAACAGAACTGAAATGGCAGTTAAAACTCAGAGGACTAACCACCATCCCCCCCAAACAAAACGTCATCCCACCACTGATTTCAATGGCTGGCACTTTTATAATAGGGTGAAATTGTGCCCGATTGCAGTTCCTAGGGCTTCCACTAGATGTCAACATTCGTGACTGAGAGCGCGTTCTTTGGTATTTTTCTCCGGTAAAGACAATAACGATTCTCCGTCTTAAATTTTATCGTTTATTTGCGTACTAGGTCTGATTCTAAACGTTGATTGACTTGTTTGGATAAGTTTATCAGTAACGTTTGGGATTCATTTTGTATGCATTTTGATGGAGGGAAACTGGGTGGATTACTGAAGCGCACCAAATAAACTGAGTTTTTATGGATATAAAGAAGGAGTTTATCGAACAAAATTACAATTTGTGATGTAACTGGGACATTTTGGAGTGCCAACAGAAGAAGATCTTCAAAAGGCATTCATTATATCGCTATTTCTGACTTTCGTGTCGCAACTCCTTGGTTGAAAATTATTTGTTATGGATTTGTGTGCTGGGCGCTGTCCTCAGATAATAGCATGGTTTGCTTTCGCCATAAAGCCTTTTTGAAATCTGACACCGTGGCTGGATAAACAACAAGCTAAGCTTTATTTTGGTGTATTGCACTTGTGATTCCATGAAAGTTTAATATTTATAGGAATTTACTTTGTCGCTCTGCCAAGTTGGCAAGGTGGGACAGTAGCGTCCCACTGATCGCAAGAAATCATTCAAGTCACGATTGTGTCCCAAAGTTGATGGGCGTGTCCCCGAAGATGATGGGTGTGTCCTGAAGTTGATGGGTGTGTCCCCGAAGTCACCCTCAAAGTTTTGTCAGCAACACAAAGGAGGGCCCTCCTAGTGAGCTGGTAGGGGTGAGGGGAGGGGGGGGGGGGGGTACTCAGAGGAGGGTCCTCCTAGTGAGCTGGTAGGGGTGAGGGGAGGGGGGGGTGGTACTCAAAGGGTCCTCCTAGTGAGCTGGTAGGGGTGAGGGTGGTACTCAGAGGAGGGTCCTCCTAGTGAGCTGGTAGGGGTGAGGGGGGGGGTTGGTACTCAGAGGAGGGCCCTCCTAGTGAGCTGGTAGGGGTGAGGGGAGGGGGTTGGTACTCAGAGGAGGGCCCTCCTAGTGAGCTGGTAGGGGTGAGGGGAGGGGGTTGGTACTCAGAGGAGGGCCCTCCTAGTGAGCTGGTAGGGGTGAGGGGAGGGGGTTGGTACTCAGAGGAAGGCCCTCCTAGTGAGCTGGTAGGGGTGAGGGGAGGGGGTTGGTACTCAGAGGAGGGCCCTCCTAGTGAGCTGGTAGGGGTGAGGGGAGGGGGTTGGTACTCAGAGGAAGGCCCTCCTAGTGAGCTGGGGGGGGGGTTGGTACTCAGAGGAGGTCCCTCCTAGTGAGCTGGTAGGGGTGAGGGGAGGGGGTTGGTACTCAGAGGAGGATCCTCCTAGTGAGCTGGTAGGGGTGAGGGGAGGGGGTTGGTACTCAGAGGAGGATCCTCCTAGTGAGCTGGTAGGGGTGAGGGGAGGGGGTTGGTACTCAGAGGAAGGCCCTCCTAGTGAGCTGGTAGGGGTGAGGGGAGGGGGTTGGTACTCAGAGGAGGGCCCTCCTAGTGAGCTGGTAGGGGTGAGGGGAGGGGGTTGGTACTCAGAGGAAGGCCCTCCTAGTGAGCTGGGGGGGGGGGTTGGTACTCAGAGGAGGTCCCTCCTAGTGAGCTGGTAGGGGTGAGGGGAGGGGGTTGGTACTCAGAGGAGGATCCTCCTAGTGAGCTGGTAGGGGTGAGGGGAGGGGGTTGGTACTCAGAGGAGGATCCTCCTAGTGAGCTGGTAGGGGTGAGGGGAGGGGGTTGGTACTCAGAGGAGGATCCTCCTAGTGAGCTGGTAGTTTTTAATGGATTTATCAATGAAAACATGGTAAACAATACATGTTATTAATGAACCTGATTTATCAATGAAAACATGGTAAACAATACATGTTATTAATGAACCTGATTTATCAATGAAAACATGGTAAACAATACATGTTATTAATGAACCTGATTTATCAATGAAAACATGGTAAACAATACATGTTATTAATGAACCTGATTTATCAATGAAAACATGGTAAACAATACATGTTATTAATGAACCTGATTTATCAATGAAAACATGGTAAACAATACATGTTATTAATGAAAACATGGTAAACATAAGCATAAGTAATCGCAGTCTTGATGTCTAGAAGTTATTTTCGGTCATAAGAGACGGTAGCGGCAACATTAAAGAGTTACAAACAATGCAAATAAACAATTAAATAAACTATTCAAATAAACACAATCGGGCCTTCTTCTCCGGCGCCATTCCACTCTGTGTTCTACAACCCAGGTCTGGTGTTGGAGATCATTCCACACTCTGTGTTCTACTACCCAGGTCTGGTGTTGGAGGTCATGTAGCTCTCCTGTGTGTATCTTTTAAAAATGTAAATCAGAGAACTTGAATGACATTCAGAGCAGTGGTACGGTTTCTATACATGGTGTGTTCTTTGGTGTACGTCCAGGTTCTGTGAGGTAGTAAAACTCATGCCACAGTCAGAGCAGTGGTACGGTTTCTCTCCAATGTGGGTTTGTTTATGATAACTCAGGCTACTTGTGAAAGCATATCTCTTCTCACACCAATCACAACCATATGGCTTCTCTCCAGTATGTGTTCTCTGGTGCCGCTTTAAATAATGTGATGTTGAAAAGCTCTTCTCACAGTCGGAGCAGTGGTAAGGTTTTGGCATCTGTCCTTTGTGTGCCAGCTGGTGTGTTTTCAGACTACTTGAATGAACAAAATTACTCCCACAGTCAGGGCAGTGGTATGGTTTTTCCCCAGTGTGTATTCTCTTGTGTACATTCAGGTGGGCTAACCGAAGGAATCTCTTCCCACATAGATCACAGCTATAAGGCTTCAGTCCTGTGTGTATCCGCTGGTGCAGCTTCAAATACTTTGACGTTGAAAAGCTTTTCCCACAATCTGAACAGTGGTAAGGTTTCTCTCCAGTGTGTGTCTGTTGGTGTGATTTCATGTTGCTTGGCTTAGTAAATCTCTTCCCAAATTGATCACAGCCATAAGATTTATTTCCTGTGTGAATTCTAAGGTGTGATTTCAATGAATGTGATTCAGAGAAAGTCATTCCACACTGAGAGCAGTGGTATGGCTTTTCTCCTGTGTGGATTCTTTCTCTGGAGAGACTTTTCTCTGCCTCGTCAGCATCATGAGGTTGTTGAGGCTCTCCAGAGTATCCACGATAGTCACGTCTCTCTCCTGTGTGAACAACAAAGTCAGACGGATGGTTAACTTTGACCTTCTTCTTCTTCTTCTTCTTCCTAAATCCAACCAGAGACATTGTTGAGACATTGTTGATTAATATTATAACGTGTCGTTTTCACAGCACTTCATGATTTGGGTATATTTACATATTTACGTGATAATTATCTAATTTAAAAAAAATCTGTGGTGGAAACCAGTATAACAGACCAGTAAACCAGTATACCAGTATAACAGAACTCTGCAGGTTGTCCTGGAAACTAGAGGTCGACCGATTAATCGGAATGGCCGATTAATTGGGGCCGATTTCAAGTTTGCATAACAATCGGAAATCAGTATTTTTGGAAACCGATTTGGCCGATTTTGTTTTTTTGGTTACACCTTTATTTAATCTTTATTTAACTAGTCAAGTCAGTTAAGAACACATTCTTATTTTCAATGATGGACTAGGAACGGTGGGTTAACTGCCTTGGTCAGGGGCAGAACGACAGATTTTCACCAGTTCGGGGGATCTAATCTTGCAACCTTACAGTTAACTAGTCCAACGCAATAACGACCTGCCTCTCTCTCGTTGCACTCCACAAGGAGCCTGCCTGTTACGCGAATGTAGTAAGCCAAGGTAAGTTGCTAGCTAGCATTAAACTTATCTTATAAAACAATCAATCAATCATAATCACTAGTTAACTACACATGGTTGATGATATTACTAGTTTATCTAGTGTCCTGCATTGCATATAATCTGACTGAGCATACAAGCATACAAGTATCTGACTGAGCGGTGGTAGGCAGCAGCAGGCTCGTAAGCATTCATTCAAACAGCACTTTCGTGCATTTTGCCAGCAGCTCTTCGTTGTGCGTCAAGCATTGCTCTGTTTATGACTTCAAGCCTATCAACTCCCGAGATGAGGCTGGTGTAACCGCAGTGAAATGGCTAGCTAGTTAGTGCGCGCTAATAGCGTTTCAAACGTCACTTGCTCTGAGCCTTGGAGTGGTTGTTTCCCTTGCTCTGCATGGGTAACGCTGCTTCAAGGGTGGCTGTTGTCGTTTTGTTCCTGGTTCAAGCCCAGGGAGGAGCGAGGAGAGGGACGGAAGCTATACTGTTACACTGGCAATACTATAGTGCCTATAAGAACATCCAATAGTCAAAGGTTAATGAAATTGTATAGAGGGAAATAGTTCAATAATTCCTATAATGACTACAACCTAAAACTTCTTACCTGGGAATATTGAAGACTCATGTTAAAAGGAACCACCAGCTTTCATATGTTCTCATGTTCTGAGCAAGGAACTGAAACGTTAGCTTTCTTACATGGCACATATTGCACTTTTACTTTCTTCTCCAACACTTTGTTTTTGCATTATTTATACCAAATTGAACATGTTTCATTATTTATTTGAGGATAAATTGATTTTATTGATGTATTATATTAAGTTAAAATAAGTGTTCATTCAGTATTTGTCATTATTACAAATAAAAATAAAAATAAAATTGGCCCAATTAATCGGTATCGGTATTGGCGTTGAAAAATCATAATCGGTCGACCTCTACTGGAAACAGACATCAGTCTATCTAACAGGACTCTGCAGGTTGTCCTGGAAACAGACACCAGTCTATCTATCTAACAGGACTCTGCAGGTTGTCCTGGAAACAGACACCAGGGGGCAGATATATATCATTTGTTCAAACTAAACCACAGAACTTACTTTGATGTGTCAAATCTCCCTCTTCCTCCTCTTGTCCTCCTCTTGTAGTTCCACTCCGCCTCAGTGTTTTCCTGCAGTCCACCAGCCTCACAGACACACTCTTCAGACCCAGCAGTAAGGTGATACCAGAAGAGGTACGACCCGGGGACTCTGGGAGGGTGAACATTTGTTATATTTATTTTTAAAAACACAGTACCAGTCAAAAGTTAGGACACCTACACATTCAAGAGTTTCTTTTCTTTATTTTTACTATTTTCTACATTGTAAAATAATAGTGAAGACATTCAAAGTATGAAATAACACATATGGAATCATGTAGTAACCAAAAAAGTGTTAAACAAATCTAAATATATTTTAGATTCTTCAAAGTAGCCACCATTTGCCTTGATGACAGCTTTGTACACTCTTGGCATTCTCTCAACCAGCTACATGAGGTAGTCACCTGGAATATATTTCAATTAACAGGTGTGCCTTGTTAAAAGCTAATTTCTGGAATTTCTTTCCTTCTTAATGTGTTTGAGTAAATCAGTTGTGTTGTGACAAGGTAGGGGTGGAATACTGAAGATAGCCATATTATGGCAAGAACAGCTCAAATAAGCAAAGAGAATCAACAGTCCATCATTAAGTTTAGACATGAAGGTGAGTCAATCTGGAAAATGTCAAGAAAGTTGTCATGAGGACCGCCATAGGAAAGGAAGACCCAGAGTTACCTCTGCTGCAGAGGATAAGTTCATTAGAGTTACCAACCTCAGATTGCAGCCCAAATAAATGCTTTACAGAGTTCAAATAAGAGACAAATCTCAACATCAACTGTTCAGAGACTGCAGGAATCAGGCCTTCACGGTTGAATTGCTGCAAGGAAACCACTACTAAAGGACACCAATAGGAAGAAGAGACTTGCTTGGGCCAAGAAACACGAGCAATGGACATTAGACCGGTGGTCCTTTTGTCTGATGTGTCCAAATTTGAGATTTTTGGTTCCAACCGCCGTGTCATTGTGAGATGCAGTGTAGGTTTACGGATGATCTCAGCATGTGTGGTTCCCACCGTGAAGCATGGAGGAGGAGGTTTTATGGTGTGGGGCTGCTTTACTGGTGACATTGTCTGTGAATTATTTAGAATTCAAGGCATACTTAACCAGCATGGCTATCACAACATTCTGCAGCGATATGACATCTCATCTAGTTTGCGCTTAGTGGGACTATCATTTGTTTTTCAACAGGACCATGACCCAACACACCTCTAGGCTGTGGAAGGGCTATTTCACAGAGAAGGAGAGTGATGGAGATGACCTGCCTGTCAGATGACTTGCCCTCCACAATCACCTGACACCTGTGTGTCAAGAAGCAGTGCGGCTTGGCTCCTGACCTTCGCTGAGTCCGTAGGGGAATTGCAGCGATGAGACAAGATCATAACTACCATTTGGATAGCACGAGAAAGGGGGTAACGTCCAGAAAAGTTTGAATACATTGTCCTGTCAATCCAGCATGACTTCTGCTGCGTTCAAAACAACTAGAAACTCTGAAGTAGGAAATCTCAAGACTACAGTGAGTTCAAGACAACTGTGAACTCTGATAAAACTAGCTCCGACTGGGAAAATACGGAAAATAATTTAACGCTCATCCAACTCTGAATTTCAAGTCGGGATTTCAGGTCTCTTTCAAGAGCCCACAAGAAGGACTCACTTTCCTGTTCAAGTGAGCACAACAAGGTGAGTCCAACAATGTCTTGTTTGCTGCTGTATAAATGATGTAATATGCCAGGGAGATGTATACTGTAGCTGAGAATGTAGCCTATAACCCATTTTAGAGAAATGTCATCATCGAATATTGGATGAGCTTTCATTGTCTGTTTATTTATATTCCCCCTTTATTTATCCTACAGATCTGACTTGGTGTGCAGGGTGAACATTGTAAGAACGGCCCATGTTCTGAATTCTGTCACTGTACATTTCAAAAGTGCTGAACAAATAGTTTTATTTTTTATTTATTTAACCTTTATTTAACTAGGCAAGTCATTTAAGAACAAATTCCTATTTTCAATGACGGCCTAGGAACAGTGGGTTACCTGCCTTGTTCAGTGGGCAGCACGACAGATTTTGTACCATGTCAACTCGGGGATTCGATCTAGCAACCTTTCAGGTTACTAGTCCAACGCTCTAACCACTAGGCTACTTGCCGCCTCTACACTCTAACCACTAGGCTACCTGCCGCCTCTACACTCTAACCACTAGGCTACCTGCCGCCTCTACACTCTAACCACTAGGCTACCTGCCGCCTCTACACTCTAACCACTAGGCTACCTGCCGCCTCTACACTCTAACCACTAGGCTACCTGCCGCCTCTACACTCTAACCACTAGGCTACCTGCCGCCTCTACACTCTAACCACTAGGCTACCTGCCGCCTCTACACTCTAACCACTAGGCACCTGCCTCCTCTACACTCTAACCACTAGGCTACCTGCCGCCTCTACACTCTAACCACTAGGCACCTGCCTCCTCTACACTCTAACCACTAGGCACCTGCCTCCTCTACACTCTAACCACTAGGCACCTGCCTCCTCTACACTCTAACCACTAGGCTACCTGCCGCCTCTACACTCTAACCACTAGGCACCTGCCTCCTCTACACTCTAACCACTAGGCTACCTGCCGCCTCTACACTCTAACCACTAGGCACCTGCCTCCTCTACACTCTAACCACTAGGCACCTGCCTCCTCTACACTCTAACCACTAGGCACCTGCCTCCTCTACACTCTAACCACTAGGCTACCTGCCGCCTCTACACTCTAACCACTAGACTACCTGCCGCCTCTACACTCTAACCACTAGGCTACCTGCCGCCTCTACACTCTAACCACTAGGCACCTGCCTCCTCTACACTCTAACCACTAGGCTACCTGCCGCCTCTACACTCTAACCATTAGGCACCTGCCTCCTCTACACTCTAACCACTAGGCACCTGCCTCCTCTACACTCTAACCACTAGGCACCTGCCTCCTCTACACTCTAACCACTAGGCCACCTGCCTCCTCTACACTCTAACCACTAGGCACCTGCCTCCTCTACACTCTAACCACTAGGCTACCTGCCGCCTCTACACTCTAACCACTAGGCACCTGCCTCCTCTACACTCTAACCACTAGGCTACCTGCCGCCTCTACACTCTAACCACTAGGCACCTGCCTCCTCTACACTCTAACCACTAGGCACCTGCCTCCTCTACACTCTAACCACTAGGCACCTGCCTCCTCTACACTCTAACCACTAGGCTACCTGCCGCCTCTACACTCTAACCACTAGGCACCTGCCTCCTCTACACTCTAACCACTAGGCTACCTGCCGCCTCTACACTCTAACCACTAGGCACCTGCCTCCTCTACACTCTAACCACTAGGCACCTGCCTCCTCTACACTCTAACCACTAGGCACCTGCCTCCTCTACACTCTAACCACTAGGCTACCTGCCGCCTCTACACTCTAACCACTAGACTACCTGCCGCCTCTACACTCTAACCACTAGGCTACCTGCCGCCTCTACACTCTAACCACTAGGCACCTGCCTCCTCTACACTCTAACCACTAGGCTACCTGCCGCCTCTACACTCTAACCATTAGGCACCTGCCTCCTCTACACTCTAACCACTAGGCACCTGCCTCCTCTACACTCTAACCACTAGGCACCTGCCTCCTCTACACTCTAACCACTAGGCCACCTGCCTCCTCTACACTCTAACCACTAGGCACCTGCCTCCTCTACACTCTAACCACTAGGCTACCTGCCGCCTCTACACTCTAACCACTAGGCTACCTGCCGCCTCTACACTCTAACCACTAGACTACCTGCCGCCTCTACACTCTAACCACTAGGCTACCTGCCGCCTCTACACTCTAACCACTAGGCTATCTGCCTCCTCTACACTCTAACCACTAGGCTACCTGCCACCTCTACACTCTAACCACTAGGCGACATCTGTCCTCCGCTCATTAATGTCTTAATCTAAATGACGGATTGCCTCTTATCCGCTCGTCCTCCCTTTATTCCATATTAAGCAGGTCAGCCACATCAGCTATGTTTTATTTAAAGTCAGTAAATGAGGCTGAATGAACTGTTTTGCTGCCAGACAAGGCTTCACTGATAGCCAGGTGTAGCGGTGGTAAAATGTTGGCCTCTGCTGTTGGGACTCTGCTGTTGGGACTCTGCTGTTGGGACTCTGCTGTTGGGACTCTGCTGATAGTCAGGTGTAGCGTGGTGGAAAAGTACCCAAATGCCATACATGAGTAAAATTATAGAGAGTTACTCTAGTATGAGTTTAGATACCTTAATAGAGAAGTATAGATAACTTAATATATAGTTACTCTAGTAAAATTATAGATACCTTAATAGAGAGTTACTCTAGTAAAAGTATAGATACCTTAATAGATAGTTACTCTAGTAAAATTATAGATACCTTAATAGAGAAGTATAGATAACTTAATAGATAGTTACTCTAGTAAAATTATAGATACCTTAATAGAGAGTTACTCTAGTAAAAGTATAGATACCTTAATAGAGAAGTATAGATACCTTAATAGATAGTTACTCTACTAAAATTATAGATACCTTAATAGAGAGTTACTCTAGTATGAGTATAGATACCTTAATAGAGAAGTATAGATACCTTAATAGAGAAGTATAGATACCTTAATAGATAGTTACTCTAGTATGAGTATAGATACCTTAATAGAGAAGTATAGATACCTTAATAGATAGTTACTCTACTAAAATTATAGATACCTTAATAGAGAGTTACTCTAGTAAAATTATAGATACCTTAATAGATAGTTACTCTACTAAAATTATAGATACCTTAATAGAGAAGTATAGATACCTTAATAGACAGTTACTCTAGTAAAATTATAGATACCTTAATAGAGAGTTACTCTAGTAAAATTATAGATACCTTAATAGAGAAGTATAGATACCTTAATAGATAGTTACTCTACTAAAATTATAGATACCTTAGAGAGTTACTCTAGTAAAAGTGAAAGTTACTGAGTAAAATACTACATGAGAAAAAGTCTAAACGCATTTGGTTCTAAATATACTTAAGTATCAAAAGTAAAAGTATAAATAATTAAAAATTCCTAGTATTAAGCAAAGCAGACGACACCATTTCATTGTTTTTAAAAATGTACGGATACCCTCCAACATAATTTACAAACGATGCATTCGTGTTTAGTGAGTCAGCCAGATCAGAGGCAATTGGGATGACCAGGTTTGTGTTCTCTTGATAAGTGCGTGAATTTGACAATTTTCGTGTCCTGCCAAGCATTTCAAATGTAATGAGTACTTTGGGGTGTCAAGGAAAATGTATGGAGTAAAAAGTACATTATTTTCTTTTAGGAATGTAGTGAAGTAAAAGTAGTCAAAAATATAAATAGTAAAGTAAAGTACAGAAACCTCCCAAAACTACTTAAGTAGTACTTTAAAGTATTTCTACTTAAGTACTTTACCTCACTTCATTAATGTATTGTTTAGTGTTGTGTAGTGGCGTTGCAGGCATGCATATTGTTTTTTAATCAGTTTGCCCCCCCCACCATGATGTACTTGTTAAAATCACCACTGCATATTGTTTTTAAATCAGTTTGCCCCCCACCAAGATGTACATGTCAAAATCGCCACTGCTCCAAAAATACAATTTTGTGAAAATCATGGTATTATTTTGGTCCTGGTTTCATGAGCAACCACTCAGTACTTACTGGTGTTAATCAGATTTCTTATCTTCTCCTCTTCTTGTTCTTCTTTCGATGTGACAGTCATCTCTCCTTCCTCCTCTTTCACTGCAAAAACTTCATCATCCTCTTCCTCTTTCACTCTGAAAGCGTCTTCTTCTTCTTTCACTGGAACAGACTCACCCTCTACTTCTTGTTTCACTGTAACAGACTCACCCTCTACTTCTTGTTTCACTGTAACAGACTCATCCTCTACTTCTTGTTTCACTGTAACAGACTCACCCTCTACTTCTTGTTTCACTGTAACAGACTCATCCTCTACTTCTTGTTTCACTGTAACAGACTCACCCTCTACTTCTTGTTTCACTGTAACAGACTCGCCCTCTACTTCTTGTTTTACTGTAACAACCTCCTCTTCCTTCTCCTCTTTCACGACAACATTCAGCCACAGAGATTCTTTAGCAGGAGGTGAACAGCATAGTGAACACATATTCGGGGATGTCAGCTAACTAACACCGTAAACATTAAATTAAATGGGATAACTAGCTGGACGACAGAAGTGAGTTTAAAATACAGAGGCTATTATACATGAATGAGTCAATGTTTTGGCGAGCAAGCTACCGAGGTGGTTGACCATTTTTCATTGAACTATAAAACAACGTGGCTGCCGACCTGGGTTGTCATTAGTTACAACAGCCACAAAGAAGGCATTGGCTATGGTAAAAAAATAGATGAAAACAAACATTTGAATTTTCAGTCTTTTAACTTAAAGGACAGGGTTAGGAATGACGTTAGCAGATTTTAAGAAGAGAAGTTGAAGAAATAGGCAAGGTTTTAGTAATAATTAGGACTTTGTGCCTGTGGTAACTAGTGACAAAGTCGAGCTGTTGGTGAAAGAACCCGTCCACTAAATAATACGTCACACTCTGGCAGACTTGCCTGAAAGACTCACATCGCCATCTGCTGACTGGAGTGTATAAAACAGTTGAGGAATTTATTTTATTTTCAGACAAGAATTTGGACTTTCAAACGATTGTTTGAATTTTATTTCCAAAATAATATTATATAACGTTATATGATGATATATGATGATGATATAATGGAGTTGATAGTGACAACCATCCACCTCCACCAGTAGATTTATTATAATGGAGTTGATATTGACAACCATCCACCAGTAGATTTATTATAATGGAGTTGATAGTGACAACCATCCACCAGTAGATTTATTATAATGGTGTTGTTAGTGACAACCATCCCCCAGTAGATTTATTATAATGGAGTTGATAGTGACAACCATCCCCCAGTAGATTTATTATAATGGAGTTGATAGTGACAACCATCCACCAGTAGATTTATTATAATGGAGTTGATAGTGACAACCATCCCCCAGTAGATTTATTATAATGGAGTTGATAGTGACAACCTTCCCCCAGTAGATTTATTATAATGGAGTTGATAGTGACAACCATCCCCCTCCACCAGTAGATTTATTATAATGGGGTTGATAGTGACAACAATCCCCCAGTAGATTTATTATAATGGAGTTGATAGTGACAACCATCCCCCTCCACCAGTAGATTTATTATAATGGGGTTGATAGTGACAACCATCCCCCAGTAGATTTATTATAATGGAGTTGATAGTGACAATCATCCACCAGTAGATTTATTATAATGGAGTTGATAGTGACAACCATCCCCCTCCACCAGTAGATTTATTATAATGGAGTTGATAGTGACAACCATACCCCAGTAGATTTATTATAATGGAGTTGATAGTGACAACCATCCCCTCCACCAGTAGATTTATTATAATGGAGTTGATAGTGACAACCATCCCCCTCCACCAGTAGATTTATTATAATGGAGTTGATAGTAACAACCATCCCCCAGTAGATTTATTATAATGGAGTTGATAGTGACAACCATCTCCCAGTAGATTTATTATAATGGAGTTGATAGTGACAACCATCCCCCTCCACCAGTAGATTTATTATAATGGAGTTGATAGTGACAACCATACCCCAGTAGATTTATTATAATGGAGTTGATAGTGACAACCATCCCCTCCACCAGTAGATTTATTATAATGGAGTTGATAGTGACAACCATCCCCCTCCACCAGTAGATTTATTATAATGGAGTTGATAGTAACAACCATCCCCCAGTAGATTTATTGTAATGGAGTTGATAGTGACAACCATCCCCCAGTATATTTATTATAATGGAGTTGATAGTGACAACCATCCACCTCCACCAGTAGATTTATTATAATGGAGTTGATAGTGACAACCATACCCCAGTAGATTTATTATAATGGAGTTGATAGTGACAACCTTCCCCCAGTAGATTTATTATAATGGAGTTGATAGTGACAACCATCCCCCTCCACCAGTAGATTTATTATAATGGAGTTGATAGTGACAACCATCCCCCAGTAGATGTATTATAATGGAGTTGATAGTAACAACCATCCCCCAGTAGATTTATTGTAATGGAGTTGATAGTGACAACCATCCCCCAGTAGATTTATTATAATGGAGTTGATAGTGACAACCATCCACCAGTAGATTTATTATAATGGAGTTGATAGTGACAACCATCCCCCAGGAGATTTATTATAATGGTGTTGATAGTGACAACCATCCCCCTCCACCAGTAGATTTATTATAATGGAGTTGATAGTGACAACCATCCCCCAGTGGATTTATTATAATGGTGGTGATAGTGACAACCATCCCCCTCCACCAGGAGATTTATTATAATGGAGTTGATAGTGACAACCATCCAACAGTAGATTTTTTATAATGGAGTTGATAGTGACAACCATCCCCCTCCACCAGTAGATTTATGATAATGGAGTTGATAGTGAGAACCACCCCAGTATTATAATGGTGTTGATAGTGACAACCATCCCCCAGTAGATTTATTATAATGGAGTTGATAGTGACAACCATCCACCAGTAGATTTATTATAATGGAGTTGATAGTGACAACCATCCACCAGTAGATTTATTATAATGGAGTTGATAGTGACAACCATCCCCCTCCACCAGTAGATTTATTATAATGGAGTTGATAGTGACAACCATCCCCCAGTAGATTTATTATAATGGGGTTGATAGTGCAACCATCCACCAGTAGATTTATTATAATGGAGTTGATAGTGACAACCATCCCCCAGTAGATTTATTATAATGGAGTTGATAGTGACAACCATCCCCCTCCACCAGGAGATTTATTATAATGGAGTTGATAGTAACAACCATCCCCCAGTAGATTTATTGTAATGGAGTTGATAGTGACAACCATCCCCCAGTAGATTTATTATAATGGAGTTGATAGTAACAACCATCCCCCAGTAGATTTATTGTAATGGGGTTGATAGTGACAACCATCCACCAGTAGATTTATTATAATGGAGTTGATAGTGACAACCATCCCCCTCCACCAGTAGATTTATTATAATGGAGTTGATAGTGACAACCATCCCCCAGTAGATTTATTATAATGAAGTTGATAGTAACAACCATCCCCCAGTAGATTTATTGTAATGGAGTTGATAGTGACAACCATCCACCAGTAGATTTATTATAATGAAGTTGATAGTGACAACCATACCCCAGTAGATTTATTATAATGGGGTTGATAGTGACAACCATCCACCAGTAGATTTATTATAATGGAGTTGATAGTGACAACCATCCCCCAGTAGATTTATTATAATGGAGTTGATAGTGACAACCATCCACCTCCACCAGTAGATTTATTATAATGGAGTTGATAGTGACAACCATCCCCCAGTAGATTTATTATAATGGAGTTGATAGTGACAACTTTCCACCAGTAGATTTATTATAATGGAGTTGATAGTGACAACCATCCCCCTCCACCAGTAGATTTATTATAATGAAGTTGATAGTGACAACCATACCCCAGTAGATTTATTATAATGGAGTTGATAGTGACAACCATCCCCCAGTAGATTTATTATAATGGAGTTGATAGTAACAACCATCCCCCAGTAGATTTATTGTAATGGAGTTGATAGTGACAACCATCCCCCAGTAGATTTATTATAATGGAGTTGATAGTGACAACCATACACCTCCACCAGTAGATTTATTATAATGGAGTTGATAGTGACAAACATCCCCCAGTAGATGTATTATAATGGAGTTGATAGTGACAACCATCCCCCTCCACCAGTAGATTTATTATAATGGAGTTGATAGTGACAACCATCCCCCAGTAGATTTATTATAATGGTGGTGATAGTGACAACCATCCCCCTCCACCAGGAGAATTATTATAATGGAGTTGATAGTGACAACCATCCACCAGTAGATTTATTATAATGGAGTTGATAGTGACAACCATCCACCAGTAGATTTATTATAATGGAGTTGATAGTGACAACCATCCCCCAGTAGATTTATTATAATGGAGTTGATAGTGACAACCATCCCCCAGTAGATTTATTATAATGGAGTTGATAGTGACAACCATCCCCCAGTAGATTTATTATACTGGAGTTGATAGTAACAACCATCCCCCAGTAGATTTATTGTAATGGAGTTGATAGTGACAACCATCCCCCAGTAGATTTATTATAATGGAGTTGATAGTGACAACCATACACCTCCACCAGTAGATTTATTATAATGGAGTTGATAGTGACAAACATCCCCCAGTAGATTTATTATAATGGAGTTGATAGTGACAACCATCCCCCTCCACCAGTAGATTTATTATAATGGAGTTGATAGTGACAACCATCCCCCAGTAGATTTATTATAATGGTGGTGATAGTGACAACCATCCCCCTCCACCAGGAGAATTATTATAATGGAGTTGATAGTGACAACCATCCACCAGTAGATTTATTATAATGGAGTTGATAGTGACAACCATCCACCAGTAGATTTATTATAATGGAGTTGATAGTGACAACCATCCCCCAGTAGATTTATTATAATGGAGTTGATACTGACAACCATCCCCCAGTAGATTTATTATAATGGTGGTGATAGTGACAACCATCCCCCTCCACCAGTAGATTTATGATAATGGAGTTGATAGTGACAACCATCTCCCAGTAGATTTATGATAATGGATTTGATAGTGACAACGATCCCCCTCCACCAGTAGATTTATGATAATGGAGTTGATAGTGACAACCATCTCCCAGTAGATTTATTATAATGGAGTTGATAGTGACAACCAACCCCCTCCACCAGTAGATTTATGATAATGGAGTTGATAGTGACAACCATCCCCCAGTATTATAATGGTGTTGATATTGACAACCATCCCCCATTATTATAATGGTGTTGTTAGTGACAACCATCCCCCAGTAGATTTATTATAATGGTTTTGATAGTGACAACCATTCCCTTCCACCAGTAGATGTATTATAATGGAGTTGATAGTGACAACCATCCCCATCCACCAGTAGATGTATTATAATGGAGTTGATAGTGACAACCATCCCCCAGTAGATTTATTATAATGGAGTTGATAGTGACAACCATCCACCTCCACCAGTAGATTTATTATAATGGAGTTGATAGTGACAACCATCCCCCTCCACCAGTAGATTTATTATAATGGAGTTGATAGTGACAACCATCCCCCAGTAGATTTATTATAATGGGGTTGATAGTGACAACCATCCACCAGTAGATTTATTATAATGGAGTTGATAGTGACAACCATACACCAGTAGATTTATTATAATGGAGTTGATAGTGACAACCATCCACCAGTAGATTTATTATAATGGAGTTGATAGTGACAACCATCCACCAGTAGATTTATTATAATGGAGTTGATAGTGACAACCATCCCCCAGTAGATTTATTATAATGGAGTTGATAGTAACAACCATCCCCCAGTAGATTTATTGTAATGGAGTTGATAGTGACAACCATCCCCCAGTAGATTTATTATAATGGAGTTGATAGTGACAACCATACACCTCCACCAGTAGATTTATTATAATGGAGTTGATAGTGACAAACATCCCCCAGTAGATTTATTATAATGGAGTTGATAGTGATAACCATCCCCCTCCACCAGTAGATTTATTATAATGGAGTTGATAGTGACAACCATCCCCCAGTAGATTTATTATAATGGTGGTGATAGTGACAACCATCCCCCTCCACCAGTAGATTTATTATAATGGAGTTGATAGTGACAACCATCCCCCAGTAGATTTATTATAATGGAGTTGATAGTGACAACCATCCCCCAGTAGATTTATTATAATGGAGTTGATAGTGACAACCATCCCCCTCCACCAGTAGATTTATTATAATGGAGTTGATAGTGACAACCATCCCCCTCCACCAGTAGATTTATTATAATGGAGTTGATAGTGACAACCATCCCCCTCCACCAGTAGATTTATGATAATGGAGTTGATAGTGACAACCATCTCCCAGTAGATTTATTATAATGGAGTTGATAGTGACAACCATCCCCCTCCACCAGTAGATTTATTATAATGGAGTTGATAGTGACAACCATCCCCCAGTAGATTTATTATAATGGAGTTGATAGTGACAACCATCCCCCTCCACCAGTAGATTTATTATAATGGAGTTGATAGTGACAACCATCCCCCTCCACCAGTAGATTTATTATAATGGAGTTGATAGTGACAACCATCCCCCTCCACCAGTAGATTTATGATAATGGAGTTGATAGTGACAACCATCTCCCAGTAGATTTATTATAATGGAGTTGATAGTGACAACCATCCCCCTCCACCAGTAGATTTATTATAATGGAGTTGATAGTGACAACCATCCCCCAGTAGATTTATTATAATGGAGTTGATAGTGACAACCATCCCCCTCCACCAGTAGATTTATTATAATGGAGTTGATAGTGACAACCATCCCCCAGTAGATTTATTATAATGGAGTTGATAGTGACAACCTTCCCCCAGTAGATGTATTATAATGGTGTTGATAGTGACAACCATCCCCCAGTAGATTTATTATAATGGAGTTGATAGTGACAACCTTCCCCCAGTAGATGTATTATAATGGAGTTGATAGTGACAACCATCCCCCTCCACCAGTAGATTTATTATAATGGAGTTGATAGTGACAACCATCCCCCAGTAGATTTATTATAATGGAGTTGATAGTGACAACCATCCCCCTCCACCAGTAGATTTATTATAATGGAGTTGATAGTGACAACCATCCCCCTCCACCAGTAGATTTATTATAATGGAGTTGATAGTGACAACTATCCCCCTCCACCAGTAGATTTATGATAATGGAGTTGATAATGACAACCATCTCCCAGTAGATTTATTATAATGGAGTTGATAGTGACAACCATCCCCCTCCACCAGTAGATTTATTATAATGGAGTTGATAGTGACAACCATCCCCCAGTAGATTTATTATAATGGAGTTGATAGTGACAACCATCCCCCTCCACCAGTAGATTTATTATAATGGAGTTGATAGTGACAACCATCCCCCTCCACCAGTAGATTTATTATAATGGAGTTGATAGTGACAACCATCCCCCTCCACCAGTAGATTTATGATAATGGAGTTGATAGTGACAACCATCTCCCAGTAGATTTATTATAATGGAGTTGATAGTGACAACCA
This sequence comes from Oncorhynchus kisutch, assembly GCF_002021735.2. Classification (NCBI taxonomy): domain Eukaryota; kingdom Metazoa; phylum Chordata; class Actinopteri; order Salmoniformes; family Salmonidae; genus Oncorhynchus; species Oncorhynchus kisutch. The sequence continues at coordinate 209,849 of NW_022265147.1, read as the reverse complement.
TCCCCCTCCACCAGTAGATTTATTATAATGGAGTTGATAGTGACAACCATCCCCCAGTAGATTTATTATAATGGAGTTGATAGTGACAACCATCCCCCTCCACCAGTAGATTTATTATAATGGAGTTGATAGTGACAACCATCCCCCTCCACCAGTAGATTTATTATAATGGAGTTGATAGTGACAACCATCCCCCTCCACCAGTAGATTTATGATAATGGAGTTGATAGTGACAACCATCTCCCAGTAGATTTATTATAATGGAGTTGATAGTGACAACCATCCCCCTCCACCAGTAGATTTATTATAATGGAGTTGATAGTGACAACCATCCCCCAGTAGATTTATTATAATGGAGTTGATAGTGACAACCATCCCCCTCCACCAGTAGATTTATTATAATGGAGTTGATAGTGACAACCATCCCCCTCCACCAGTAGATTTATTATAATGGAGTTGATAGTGACAACCATCCCCCTCCACCAGTAGATTTATGATAATGGAGTTGATAATGACAACCATCTCCCAGTAGATTTATTATAATGGAGTTGATAGTGACAACCATCCCCCTCCACCAGTAGATTTATTATAATGGAGTTGATAGTGACAACCATCCCCCAGTAGATTTATTATAATGGAGTTGATAGTGACAACCTTCCCCCAGTAGATGTATTATAATGGTGTTGATAGTGACAACCATCCCCCAGTAGATTTATTATAATGGAGTTGATAGTGACAACCTTCCCCCAGTAGATGTATTATAATGGAGTTGATAGTGACAACCATCCCCCTCCACCAGTAGATTTATTATAATGGAGTTGATAGTGACAACCATCCCCCTCCACCAGTAGATTTATTATAATGGAGTTGATAGTGACAACCATCCCCCTCCACCAGTAGATTTATTATAATGGAGTTGATAGTGACAACCATCCACCAGTAGATTTATTATAATGGAGTTGATAGTGACAACCATCCCCCTCCACCAGTAGATTTATTATAATGGAGTTGATAGTGACAACCTTCCCCCAGTAGATGTATTATAATGGTGTTGATAGTGACAACCATCCCCCAGTAGATGTATTATAATGGAGTTGATAGTGACAACCATCCCCCAGTAGATTTATTATAATGGAGTTGATAGTGACAACCATCCCCCAGTAGATTTATTATAATGGAGTTGATAGTGACAACCTTCCCCCAGTAGATGTATTATAATGGAGTTGATAGTGACAACCATCCACCAGTAGATTTATTATAATGGAGTTGATAGTGACAACCATCCCCCTCCACCAGTAGATTTATTATAATGGGGTTGATAGTGACAACCATCCACCAGTAGATTTATTATAATGGAGTTGATAGTGACAACCATCCCCCTCCACCAGTAGATTTATTATAATGGAGTTGATAGTGACAACCATCCCACTCCACCAGTAGATTTATTATAATGGAGTTGATAGTGACAACCATCCCCCTCCACCAGTAGATTTATTATAATGGAGTTGATAGTGACAACCATCCCCCAGTAGATTTATTATAATGGAGTTGATAGTGACAACCATCCACCAGTAGATTTATTATAATGGAGTTGATAGTGACAACCATCCACCAGTAGATTTATTATAATGGAGTTGATAGTGACAACCATCCCCCTCCACCAGTAGATGTATTATAATGGAGTTGATAGTGACAACCATCCACCAGTAGATTTATTATAATGGGGTTGATAGTGACAACCTTCCCCCTCCACCAGTAGATTTATTATAATGGAGTTGATAGTGACAACCATCCCCCTCCACCAGTAGATTTATTATAATGGAGTTGATAGTGACAACCATCCCCCAGTAGATTTATTATAATGGAGTTGATAGTGACAACCATCCCCCAGTAGATTTATTATAATGGAGTTGATAGTGACAACCATCCCCCTCCACCAGTAGATTTATTATAATGGAGTTGATAGTGACAACCATCCCCCTCCACCAGTAGATTTATTATAATGGAGTTGATAGTGACAACCATCCCCCTCCACCAGTAGATTTATGATAATGGAGTTGATAGTGACAACCATCTCCCAGTAGATTTATTATAATGGAGTTGATAGTGACAACCATCCCCCTCCACCAGTAGATTTATTATAATGGAGTTGATAGTGACAACCATCCCCCAGTAGATTTATTATAATGGAGTTGATAGTGACAACCATCCCCCTCCACCAGTAGATTTATTATAATGGAGTTGATAGTGACAACCATCCCCCAGTAGATTTATTATAATGGAGTTGATAGTGACAACCTTCCCCCAGTAGATGTATTATAATGGTGTTGATAGTGACAACCATCCCCCAGTAGATTTATTATAATGGAGTTGATAGTGACAACCTTCCCCCAGTAGATGTATTATAATGGAGTTGATAGTGACAACCATCCCCCTCCACCAGTAGATTTATTATAATGGAGTTGATAGTGACAACCATCCCCCAGTAGATTTATTATAATGGAGTTGATAGTGACAACCATCCCCCTCCACCAGTAGATTTATTATAATGGAGTTGATAGTGACAACTATCCCCCTCCACCAGTAGATTTATGATAATGGAGTTGATAATGACAACCATCTCCCAGTAGATTTATTATAATGGAGTTGATAGTGACAACCATCCCCCTCCACCAGTAGATTTATTATAATGGAGTTGATAGTGACAACCATCCCCCAGTAGATTTATTATAATGGAGTTGATAGTGACAACCATCCCCCTCCACCAGTAGATTTATTATAATGGAGTTGATAGTGACAACCATCCCCCTCCACCAGTAGATTTATTATAATGGAGTTGATAGTGACAACCATCCCCCTCCACCAGTAGATTTATGATAATGGAGTTGATAGTGACAACCATCTCCCAGTAGATTTATTATAATGGAGTTGATAGTGACAACCATCCCCCTCCACCAGTAGATTTATTATAATGGAGTTGATAGTGACAACCATCCCCCAGTAGATTTATTATAATGGAGTTGATAGTGACAACCATCCCCCTCCACCAGTAGATTTATTATAATGGAGTTGATAGTGACAACCATCCCCCTCCACCAGTAGATTTATTATAATGGAGTTGATAGTGACAACCATCCCCCTCCACCAGTAGATTTATGATAATGGAGTTGATAGTGACAACCATCTCCCAGTAGATTTATTATAATGGAGTTGATAGTGACAACCATCCCCCTCCACCAGTAGATTTATTATAATGGAGTTGATAGTGACAACCATCCCCCAGTAGATTTATTATAATGGAGTTGATAGTGACAACCATCCCCCTCCACCAGTAGATTTATTATAATGGAGTTGATAGTGACAACCATCCCCCTCCACCAGTAGATTTATTATAATGGAGTTGATAGTGACAACCATCCCCCTCCACCAGTAGATTTATGATAATGGAGTTGATAATGACAACCATCTCCCAGTAGATTTATTATAATGGAGTTGATAGTGACAACCATCCCCCTCCACCAGTAGATTTATTATAATGGAGTTGATAGTGACAACCATCCCCCAGTAGATTTATTATAATGGAGTTGATAGTGACAACCTTCCCCCAGTAGATGTATTATAATGGTGTTGATAGTGACAACCATCCCCCAGTAGATTTATTATAATGGAGTTGATAGTGACAACCTTCCCCCAGTAGATGTATTATAATGGAGTTGATAGTGACAACCATCCCCCTCCACCAGTAGATTTATTATAATGGAGTTGATAGTGACAACCATCCCCCAGTAGATTTATTATAATGGAGTTGATAGTGACAACCATCCCCCTCCACCAGTAGATTTATTATAATGGAGTTGATAGTGACAACCATCCACCAGTAGATTTATTATAATGGAGTTGATAGTGACAACCATCCCCCTCCACCAGTAGATTTATTATAATGGAGTTGATAGTGACAACCTTCCCCCAGTAGATGTATTATAATGGTGTTGATAGTGACAACCATCCCCCAGTAGATGTATTATAATGGAGTTGATAGTGACAACCATCCCCCAGTAGATTTATTATAATGGAGTTGATAGTGACAACCATCCCCCAGTAGATTTATTATAATGGAGTTGATAGTGACAACCTTCCCCCAGTAGATGTATTATAATGGAGTTGATAGTGACAACCATCCACCAGTAGATTTATTATAATGGAGTTGATAGTGACAACCATCCCCCTCCACCAGTAGATTTATTATAATGGGGTTGATAGTGACAACCATCCACCAGTAGATTTATTATAATGGAGTTGATAGTGACAACCATCCCCCTCCACCAGTAGATTTATTATAATGGAGTTGATAGTGACAACCATCCCACTCCACCAGTAGATTTATTATAATGGAGTTGATAGTGACAACCATCCCCCTCCACCAGTAGATTTATTATAATGGAGTTGATAGTGACAACCATCCCCCAGTAGATTTATTATAATGGAGTTGATAGTGACAACCATCCACCAGTAGATTTATTATAATGGAGTTGATAGTGACAACCATCCACCAGTAGATTTATTATAATGGAGTTGATAGTGACAACCATCCCCCTCCACCAGTAGATTTATTATAATGGAGTTGATAGTGACAACCATCCACCAGTAGATTTATTATAATGGAGTTGATAGTGACAACCATCCCCCTCCACCAGTAGATTTATTATAATGGAGTTGATAGTGACAACCTTCCCCCAGTAGATGTATTATAATGGTGTTGATAGTGACAACCATCCCCCAGTAGATGTATTATAATGGAGTTGATAGTGACAACCATCCCCCAGTAGATTTATTATAATGGAGTTGATAGTGACAACCATCCCCCAGTAGATTTATTATAATGGAGTTGATAGTGACAACCTTCCCCCAGTAGATGTATTATAATGGAGTTGATAGTGACAACCATCCACCAGTAGATTTATTATAATGGAGTTGATAGTGACAACCATCCCCCTCCACCAGTAGATTTATTATAATGGGGTTGATAGTGACAACCATCCACCAGTAGATTTATTATAATGGAGTTGATAGTGACAACCATCCCCCTCCACCAGTAGATTTATTATAATGGAGTTGATAGTGACAACCATCCCACTCCACCAGTAGATTTATTATAATGGAGTTGATAGTGACAACCATCCCCCTCCACCAGTAGATTTATTATAATGGAGTTGATAGTGACAACCATCCCCCAGTAGATTTATTATAATGGAGTTGATAGTGACAACCATCCACCAGTAGATTTATTATAATGGAGTTGATAGTGACAACCATCCACCAGTAGATTTATTATAATGGAGTTGATAGTGACAACCATCCCCCTCCACCAGTAGATGTATTATAATGGAGTTGATAGTGACAACCATCCACCAGTAGATTTATTATAATGGGGTTGATAGTGACAACCTTCCCCCTCCACCAGTAGATTTATTATAATGGAGTTGATAGTGACAACCATCCACCAGTAGATTTATTATAATGGAGTTGATAGTGACAAGCATCCCCCTATACTAGTAGATTTATTATAATGGAGTTGATAGTGACAACCATCCCCCTCCACCAGTAGATGTATTATAATGGAGTTGATAGTGACAACCATCCACCAGTAGATTTATTATAATGGGGTTGATAGTGACAACCTTCCCCCTCCACCAGTAGATTTATTATAATGGAGTTGATAGTGACAACCATCCACCAGTAGATTTATTATAATGGAGTTGATAGTGACAACCATCCCCCTCCACCAGTAGATTTATTATAATGGAGTTGATAGTGACAACCATCCCCCAGTAGATTTATTATAATGGAGTTGATAGTGACAACCATCCACCAAACATCTGCAACAATTATCATATTATATGTATTTTTTTTAAACAAGCAGCTTTTTCAACTTGTAGAAAACAGCTGGCTACCACCCATTGGGGCGGCAGGGTAGCCTAGTGGTTAGAGCGTTAGACTAGTAACCGGAAGGTTGTGAGTTCAAACCCCTGAGCTGACAAGGTACAAATCTGTCGTTCTGCCCCTGAACAGGCAGTTAACCCACTGTTCCCAGGCCATCATTGAAAATAAGAATGTGTTCTTAACTGACTTGCCTGGTTATATAAAAAAGAAGAATAAACATTTTCTTTTTTGAAGTTCTACATTTTGATTACAGTGGGTCACCAACACAGTAAGTGTAACACAGCTCACTTTTTGTTAAATAATACTTTCAATTCAGAGCCTGGATTTTCCCATGAGGCTAATATCCATATCATGCTGCAATCAATTGAACAGGGCAAACGATAAGGTAGAACATCATTAAAACACTCCTACTACAATGTTAAAACATCCTACATTGTGACATCATTAAAACACTCCACATTGTGACATCATTAAAATACTCCTACTACAATGTTAAAACATTCTACATTGTGACATCATTAGAACACTCCTACTACAATGTTAAAACATTCTACATTGTGACATTATTTCAGTGATATCATGAAACAACTCCTTCATGTATTTTCTGATGTTTAATCAGAGATCTTTTATCGGAGTATCTCTTGTCACATTGATCACAGAGATAAGGTTTCTCTCCTGTGTGTGTTCTCTGATGTGAAGTCAGATGGCTTGATATAGTAAAACACTTCCCACATTGATCACAGCTATAAGGTTTCTCTCCTGTGTGTGTTCTCTGGTGTGAAGTCAGAGAGCTTGATATAGTAAAACACTTCCCACATTGATCACAGCTATAAGGTTTCTCTCCTGTGTGTGTTCTCTGGTGTGAAGTCAGAGAGCTTGATATAGTAAAACACTTCCCACATTGATCACAGCTATAAGGTTTCTCTCCTGTGTGTGTTCTCTGGTGTGAAGTCAGAGAGCTTAATATAGTAAAACACTTCCCACATTGATCACAGGTATAAGGTTTCTCTCCTGTGTGTATTCTCTGGTGTCTTGTCAGATTGCTTGATGCAGCAAAACTCATCCCACATTGATCACAGCTATAAGGTTTCTTTCCTGTGTGTGTTCTCTGGTGTGAAGTCAGATTGCTTGATGCAGCAAAACTCATCCCACATTGATCACAGCTATAAGGTTTCTCTCCTGTGTGTGTTCTCTGGTGTGAAGTCAGATGGCTTGATATAGTAAAACACTTCCCACATTGATCACAGCTATAAGGTTTCTCTCCTGTGTGTGTTCTCTGGTGTGAAGTCAGATGACTTGATATAGTAAAACTCCTCCCACATTGATCACAGCTATAAGGTTTCTCTCCAGTGTGTGTTCTCTGGTGTATTTTAAGTTCTGATAAAGATTTGCAACGCTTCCCACAGTGAGAGCAGCAGTGAGGATTCTTCCCTGTGGATCTCTGCTGGTGTTTCTTGAGGAGTTCTGATGTGGAGAGACTCTTCTCTGCCTCTTCAGCATCATGATGTTGTTGAGGCTCCCCAGAGGATCCACGATAGTCACGTCTCTCTCCTGTGTGAACAACAAAGTCAGACAGTCACTGTAATTTGGCATTGTCGTGAATGTTTAAATGTTTTTACAAACTTTTACCATTTTCTTCTACCATTAATAAGACAGTCGAGTGAACAACAGTCATTACTCGTCTTCATTTTTCACACATTAGTCAACTATTCTATTCTTCCAATGAGTTATTACAGTTGCTGAAACATTAGGCAGTGATCCAGACGACTTTAGGTACCAATATTATGATGGTTATTATAATATAGAGGGAGAGAGGGGACTGTATTATTATATAGAGGGGGAGAGGGGACTGTATTATTATATAGAGGGAGAGAGGGGACTGTATTATTATATAGAGGGAGAGAGGGGACTGTATTATTATATAGAGGGAGAGAGGGGACTGTATTATTATATAGAGGGAGAGAGGGGACTGTATTATTATATAGAGGGAGAGAGGGGACTGTATTATTATATAGAGGGGACTGTATTATTATATAGAGGGGACTGTATTATTATATAGAGGGAGAGAGGGGCCAGTATTATTATATAGAGGGAGAGAGGGGACTGTATTATTATATAGAGGGAGAGAGGGGACTGTATTATTATATAGAGGGAGAGAGGGGACTGCATTATTATATAGAGGGGACTGTATTATTATATAGAGGGGACTGTATTATTATATAGAGGGGGAGAGGGGACTGTATTATTATATAGAGGGAGAGAGGGGACTGTATTATTATATAGAGGGAGAGAGGGGACTGTATTATTATATAGAGGGAGAGTTGGGACTGTATTATTATATAGAGGGGACTGTATTATTATATAGAGGGAGAGTTGGGACTGTATTATTATATAGAGGGAGAGAGGGGACTGTATTATTATATAGAGGGGACTGTATTATTATATAGAGGGAGAGTTGGGACTGTATTATTATATAGAGGGAGAGAGGGGACTGTATTATTATATAGAGGGGACTGTATTATTATATAGAGGGAGAGAGGGGACTGTATTATTATATAGAGGGAGAGAGGGGACTGCATTATTATATAGAGGGGACAGTATTATTATATAGAGGGGACTGTATTATTATATAGAGGGGACTGTATTATTATATAGAGGGGACTGTATTATTATATAGAGGGAGAGAGGGGACTGTATTATTATATAGAGGGGACTGTATTATTATATAGAGGGAGAGTGGGGACTGTATTATTATATAGAGGGGACTGTATTATTATATAGAGGGGACTGTATTATTATATAGAGGGAGAGAGGGGACTGTATTATTATATAGAGGGAGAGAGGGGACTGTATTATTATATAGAGGGGACTGTATTATTATATAGAGGGAGAGAGGGGACTGTATTATTATATAGAGGGGACTGTATTATTATATAGAGGGGACTGTATTATTATATAGAGGGGACTGTATTATTATATAGAGGGGACTGTATTATTATATAGAGGGGACTGTATTATCATATAGAGGGAGAGAGGGGACTGTATTATTAAATAGAGGGAGAGAGGGGACTGTATTATTATATAGAGGGGACTGTATTATTATATAGAGGGGACTGTATTATTATATAGAGGGAGAGAGGGGACTGTATTATTTTATAGAGGGAGAGAGGGGACTGTATTATTAAATAGAGGGAGAGAGGGGACTGTATTATTATATAGAGGGGACTGTATTATTATATAGAGGGAGAGAGGGGACTGTATTATTATATAGAGGGGACTGCATTATTATATAGAGGGAGAGAGGGGACTGTATTATTATATAGAGGGAGAAAGGGGACTGTATTATTATATAGAGGGAGAGAGGGGACTGTATTATTATATAGAGGGAGAAAGGGGACTGTATTATTATATAGAGGGAGAGAGGGGACTGTATTATTAAATAGAGGGAGAGAGGGGACTGTATTATTATATAGAGGGGACTGTATTATTATATAGAGGGAGAGAGGGGACTGTATTATTATATAGAGGGGACTGCATTATTATATAGAGGGGACTGTATTATTATATAGAGGGGGAGAGGGGACTGTATTATTATATAGAGGGGACTGCATTATTATATAGAGGGGACTGTATTATTATATAGAGGGAGAGAGGGGACTGTATTATTATATAGAGGGAGAGAGGGGACTGTATTATTATATAGAGGGAGAGAGGGGACTGTATTATAATATAGAGGGGACTGTATTATTATATAGAGGGGACTGTATTATTATATAGAGGGGGAGAGGGGACTGTATTATTATATAGAGGGAGAGAGGGGACTGTATTATAATATAGAGGGAGAGAGGGGACTGAGAGAGGGGACTGTATTATTATATAGAGGGAGAGAGGGGACTGTATTATTATATAGAGGGGGAGAGGGGACTGTATTATTATATAGAGGGAGAGAGGGGACTGAGAGAGGGGACTGTATTATTATATAGAGGGAGAGAGGGGACTGTATTATTATATAGAGGGAGAGAGGGGACTGTATTATAATATAGAGGGGACTGTATTATTATATAGAGGGAGAGAGGGGACTGTATTATTATATAGAGGGGACTGTATTATTATATAGAGGGAGAAAGGGGACTGTATTATTATATAGAGGGAGAGAGGGGACTGTATTATTATATAGAGGGAGAGAGGGGACTGTATTATTATATAGAAGGGACTGTATTATTATATAGAGGGAGAGAGGGGACTGTATTATTATATGGAGGGGACTGTATTATTATATAGAGGGGGAGAGGGGACTGTATTATTATATAGAGGGAGAGAGGGGACTGTATTATTATATAGAGGGAGAGAGGGGACTGTATTATTATATAGAGGGGACTGTATTATTATATAGAGGGGACTGCATTATTATATAGAGGGGACTGTATTATTATATAGAGGGAGAGAGGGGACTGTATTACTATATAGAGGGAGAGAGGGGACAGTATTATTATATAGAGGAAGAGAGGGGACAGTATTATTATATAGAGGGGAGTGTATTATTATATAGAGGGAGAGAGGGGACTGTATTATTATATAGAGGGGACTGTTTATCATATAGAGGGAGAGAGGGGACAGTATTATTATATAGAGGGAGAAAGGGGACTGTATTATTATATAGAGGGGACTGTATTATTATATAGAGGGAGAGAGGGGACTGTATTATTATATAGAGGGAGAGAGGGGACTGTATTATTATATAGAGGGGGAGAGGGGACTGTATTATTATATAGAGGGGGAGAGGGGACTGTATTATTATATAGAGGGAGAGAGGGGACTGTATTATTATATAGAGGGAGAAAGGGGACTGTATTATTATATAGAGGGGGAGAGGAGACTGTATTATTATATAGAGGGAGAGAGGGGACTGTATTATTATATAGAGGGGACTGTATTATTATATAGAGGGGGAGAGGGGACTGTATTATTATATAGAGGGAGAGAGGGGACTGTATTATTATATAGAGGGGACTGTATTATTATATAGAGGGAGAAAGGGGACTGTATTATTATATAGAGGGGACTGTATTATTATATAGAGGGGACTGTATTATTATATAGAGGGAGAAAGGGGACTGTATTATTATATAGAGGGGACTGAATTATAATACAACAGACAGAAACATTGTAAATACGAATCAATAAATCATCACATAATTAAAAGCATAATTTTTACTTTTAAAATGAATACTATACAGTATTCAATCATCAGCATATATATATATATATATATATAAAATCATCACCGGATAAAGCACTAAATAAACTTCAGTTACATACGATACGATACGGCTGCTAGAATCCTGACTAGAACCAAACAATTTGATCATATTACTCTAGTGCTAGCCTCTCTACACTGTCTTCCTGTCAAAGCAAGGGCTGATTTCAAGGTTTTACTGCTAACCTACAAAGCATTACATGGGCTTGCTCCTACCTATCTCTCTGATTTGGTCCTGCCGTACATACCTACACGTACGCTACGGTCACAAGACGCAGGCCTCCTAATTGTCCCTAGAATTTCTAAGCAAACAGCTGGAGGCAGGGCTTTCTCCTATAGAGCTCCATTTTTATGGAACGGTCTGCCTACCCATGTCAGAGACGCAAACTCGGTCTCAACCTTTAAGTCCTTACTGAAGACTTATCTCTTCAGTGGGTCATATGATTGAGTGTAGTCTGGCCCAGGAGTGGGAAGGTGAACGGAAAGGCTCTGGAGCAACGAACCGCCCTTGCTGTCTCTGCCTGGCCGGTTCCCCTCTTCCAACTGGGATTCTCTGCCTCTAACCCTATTACAGGGGCTGAGTCACTGGCTTACTGGGGCTCTCTCATGCCGTCCCTGGAAGGGGTGCGTCACCTGAATGGGTTGATTCACTGATGTGGTCATCCTGTTTGGGTTGGCGCCCCCCCCCTTGGGTTGTGCCATGGCGGAGATCTTTGTGGGCTATACTCAGCCTTGTCTCAGGATGGTAAGTTGGTGGTTGAAGATATCCCTCTAGTGGTGTGGGGGCTGTGCTTTGGCAAAGTGGGTGGGGTTATATCCTTCCTGTTTGGCCCTGTCTGGGGGTGTCCTCGGATGGGTCCACAGTGTCTCCTGACCCCTCCTGTCTCAGCCTCCAGTATTTATGCTGCAGTAGTTTATGTGTCGGGGGGCTAGGGTCAGTTTGTTATATCTGGAGTACCTCTCCTGTCCTATTCGGTGTCCTGTGCGAATCTAAGTGTGCGTTCTCTAATTCTCTCTTTCTCTCTCTCTCTCTCTCTCTCTCTCGGAGGACCTGAGCCCTAGGACCATGCCCCAGGACTACCTGACATGATGACTCCTTGCTGTCCCCAGTCCACCTGACCGTGCTGCTGCTCCAGTTTCAACTGTTCTGCCTTATTATTATACGACCATGCTGGTCATTTATGAACATTTGAACATCTTGGCCATGTTCTGTTATAATCTCCACCCGGCACAGCCAGAAGAGGACTGGCCACCCCACATAGCCTGGTTCCTCTCTAGGAGGAATTTATATATATAAAATCATCAGCATCTATATATATATATATATTCATCAGCGTATTTATATATATAATAATCAGTATTTATATATATAATAATCAGTATTTATATATATAATAATCAGTATTTATATATATAATAATCAGTATTTATATATATAATCATCAGCATTTATATATATATATATATAATCATCAGATATATATATATATAATCATCAGATATATATATATATAATCATCAGATATATATATATATAATCATCAGATATATATATATATAATCATCAGATATATATATATATAATCATCAGATATATATATATATAATCATCAGATATATATATATATAATCATCAGATATATATATGTATATAATCATCAGATATATATATATATAATCATCAGATATATATATGTATATAATCATCAGCATTTATATATATAATCATCAGCAGCATTTCATTATTAATATTCAAGTTATTATCTATTAACTAAATATTCGTCTCGTATTCAAATGAAGAAATCCCATTCCCGATTCTGCTTGAACTTTGTCTCTGTTCGTTTTAAGGTTGTGTTCTGGGATTTTTTTATGAATAATGACTAAATTATGTATACATTTAACGTAGAATTATAACTAAAAGAATGTTTGTTCATTAGGAAGGGGTTATGTAGCATAGATCTAGGAAGAAAGGAGTGCATGTATGTGTGAAAGATTAGTGGAATCTGTGTGGGAAGCTGGACAGGTAGGATGTGGTCACGTGTCAGAAGAATGGATGAGACTGAGGCAGGAATTCCTTTCACCATAAAGTGGTATATTTACTGAGTAGTCTGTGGTGGATTCATGGACTCAGAACTTCTGGATCAGACGGAGTTAAGTAAGAGAAAGCAGCGAGATCAGGCGATGGCAATTTCCTCCTTTTATGGAGTTGAGATCTGTCAGACATTTCCACCTGACCTAATTAAATTTCCCCTGGCCCAGCTGAGTAAGTGGCAATGAATGAAAGGATTATTCCACCAAGTCCATGGGCCTTTTCTACAACGTGCGTAGGTTAGGATGGTATAAAAGGAATGTATTTGTGTATGCACGGCAGAGCTCTCGCAAGTAAACTTGGATCTGATCAACTGTGACCTGGAAATGCTGTCTGTTTTATTTCAGACCAGGACTTTACAACCTCTGGGTCTCAGACAGATAAAGATCATTGGAATTTATGAACATTGATTACAAAATTACTGAACAGGTTATCTACAGCACAGGTGGTCTAGGCCTAGAATCACTTTAGCAGACCTATAATATATAGCGTATAATACATAGCCTAATACATAGCCTATAATATAGCCTAATATAATATAGCCTAATATATACCCTAATATATAGCCTATAATATATAGCCTATAATATAGCCTAATATATACCCTAATATATAGCCTATAATATATAGCCTATAATATAGCCTATAATATATACCCTAATATATAGCCTAATATATAGCCTATAATATATAGCCTATAATACATACCCTAATATATAGCCTATAATATATAGCCTAATATATACCCTAATATATAGCCTATAATATATACCCTAATATATAGCCTATAATATATAGCCTATAATACATAGCCTATAATACATAGCCTAATATATAGCCTATAATATATACCCTAATATATAGCCTATAATATATAGCCTATAATATATAGCCTATAATATATAGCCTATAATATATAGCCTATAATATATAGCCTATAATATATAGCCTATAATATATAGCCTATAATATATAGCCTATAATATATAATCTAATATATAGTCCATAATATATAGCCTATAATATATAGCCTATAATATATAGCCTATAATATATAATCTAATATATATAGCCTATAATATATAATCTAATATATAGTCCATAATATATAGCCTATAATATATAGCCTATAATATATAATCTAATATATATAGCCTATAATATATAATCTAATATATAGCCTATAATATATAATCTAATATATAGCCTATAATATATAATCTAATATATAGCCAATAGTATATAGCCTATAATCTAATATATAGTCCATAATATATAGCCTATAATATATAGCCTATATTATATAGCCTATTATATAGTCCATAATATATAGCCCATAATATATAGCCTATAATATATAGCCTATATTATATAGCCTATTATATAGTCCATAATATATAGCCTATAATATATAGCCTATAATATATAGCGTATAATATATAGCCTATAATATAGCCTAATATATAGCCTATAATATATAGCCTATAATATATAGCCTATAATATATAGCCTATAATATATAGCCTAATATATATATATATATATAGGCTATATGAATTATAATATTATAGTAATATTCATTAACGTCCACGTTTCTGTCTTCTTCACTAGTCCCTTCTGGCGCGAGACTGATGAGAGGGTGAAAAAACACACAATGTCATCCATTGTAAGAATAAGGCTGTAACGTAACATAATGTGGAAAAAGTCAAGGGGTCTGAATACTTTGCGAATGCACTGTACCCCCATCCATCCATCCATCCATAGTGCATTCAGAAAGTATTCAGACCCCTTGACTCTTTCCACATTTCGTTACGTTACAGCCTCATTCTGAAATGTATTAAATCGTTTTTTCCCTCATCAGTCAACATACAATAAATACCTCAATAAAACCCCCTTATTTATTACACGGCAGAGAAAAAACTTTTTTTACAACTGATGACATCTGATCTCGTCTCATCCTCCAAGCTTCAGAGATCAACTGATCTCGTCTCACCCTCCAAGCTTCAGAGATCAACTGATCTCGTCTCACCCTCCAAGCTTCAGAGATCAACTGATCTCGTCTCACCCTCCAAGCTTCAGAGATCAACTGATCTCGTCTCACCCTCCAAGCTTCAGAGATCAACTGATCTCGTCTCACCCTCCAAGCTTCAGAGATCAACTGATCTCGTCTCATCCTCCAAGCTTCAGAGATCAACTGATCTCGTCTCACCCTCCAAGCTTCAGAGATCAACTGATCTCGTCTCACCCTCCAAGCTTCAGAGATCAACTGATCTCGTCTCATCCTCCAAGCTTCAGAGATCAACTGCACACAGGGAATACTTCTTTCCTAAATAGACATTCACCATTTTCTTCATCTCTAAAACAAGAATACTTCCTGATACTTTACAAACATTTTAACATTATAGCTTTCAAATCATCATATAAGAGGGTAGCCTAGTGGTTAGAGCGTTCGGTTAGTAACCGAAAGGTTGCAAGTTTGAATCCCCGAGCCGACAAAGTACAAATCTGACGTTCTGCCCCTGAACAAGGCATTGAAAATAAGAATTTGTTCTTAACTGACTAAATAAAAGTACAACCAAATGTAAAATGCATTCTCTACCTCCTCTAACTCACAGACAGTACATAGTCCCTCTTATTCGTCTATGCCATCGAACCTCCCTACTTCTATTACCAGAGGCAGTATCCTGGGTTCTCAACTGGTCACACAAGCACCTTTGGTTTCTGGTGACAAGGTTCTGGAACGTGGCGGAGTTCTGGGTGACCATGTGACCAATAAAATGTGATCACTAACTGTTACTCCAAGAGTTCTGTCATTCTTGACGAGGTCACTAGGTTTTGGGTTAAGGTTGCTACAATCGCTTTCTCTATGAATTTGCGAGAGTGGTTACATTTCTCCAGCCACCACAACCCTCAGTTGTTTACCAAAACATGTGACAGGGCGGCCATTTTGTTTCTGTTCTAATCCTCGGTTGCCCCTTCAAAAAAAAGCCACATCAATCAATCTGCAGTTGAAACAGTAAAGCTGTCAACCTGCCACTGTAGTGGGGCCATGGATTTACACTGAGACTGTGGTAGTCTACTGTAAAATATATAACCAAACACAAACCATTGATTTACACTGAGACTGTGGTAGTCTATTGTAAAATATATACAGTGCCTTGCGTAAGTATATAGTTTATGTGTCGGGGGGCTGGGGTCAGTTTGTTATATCTGGAGTACTTCTCCTGTCCTATTCGGTGTCCTGTGTGAATCTAAGTGTGCGTTCTCTAATTCTCTCCTTCTCTCTTTCTTTCTCTCTCTCTCGGAGGACCTGAGCCCTAGGACCATGCCCCAGGACTACCTGACATGATGACTCCTTGCTGTCCCCAGTCCACCTGGCCATGCTGCTGTTCCAGTTTCAACTGACCTGAGCCCTAGGACCATGCCCCAGGACTACCTGACATGATGACTCCTTGCTGTCCCCAGTCCACCTGGCCATGCTGCTGCTCCAGTTTCAACTTCCACCTGACTGTGCTGCTGCTCCAGTTTCAACTGTTCTGCCTTATTATTATTCGACCATGCTGGTCATTTATGAACATTTGAACATCTTGGCCATGTTCTGTTATAATCTCCACCCGGCACAGCCAGAAGAGGACTGGCCACCCCACATAGCCTGGTTCCTCTCTAGGTTTCTTCCTAGGTATTGGCCTTTCTAGGGAGTTTTTCCTAGCCACCGTGCTTCTACACCTGCATTGCTTGCTGTTTGGGGTTTTAGGCTGGGTTTCTGTACAGCACTTTGAGATATCAGCTGATGTACGAAGGGCTATATAAATAAATTTGATTTGATTTGATTTATTCGGCCCCCTTGAACTTTGCGACCTTTTGCCACATTTCAGGCTTCAAACATAAAGATATAAAACTGTATTTTTTTGTGAAGAATCAACAACAAGTGGGACACAATCATGAAGTGGAACGACATTTATTGGATATTTCAAACTTTTTTAACAAATCAAAAACTGAAAAATTGGGCGTGCAAAATTATTCAGCCCCTTTACTTTCAGTGCAGCAAACTCTCTCCAGAAGTTCAGTGAGGATCTCTGAATGATCCGATGTTGACCTAAATGACTAATGATGATAAATACAATCCACCTGTGTGTAATCAAGTCTCCGTATAAATGCACCTGCACTGTGATAGTCTCAGAGGTCCGTTAAAAGCGCAGAGAGCATCATGAAGAACAAGGAACACACCAGGCAGGTCCGAGATACTGTTGTGAAGAAGTTTAAAGCCGAATTTGGATACAAAAAGATTTCCCAAGCTTTAAACATCCCAAGGAGCACTGTGCAAGCGATAATATTGAAATGGAAGGAGTATCAGACCACTGCAATTCTACCAAGACCTGGCCGTCCCTCTAAACTTTCAGCTCATACAAGGAGAAGACTGATCAGAGATGCAGCCAAGAGGCCCATGATCACTCTGGATGAACTGCAGAGATCTACAGCTGAGGTGGGAGACTCTGTCCATAGGACAACAATCAGTCGTATATTGCACAAATCTGGCCTTTATGGAAGAGTGGCATGAAGAAAGCTATTTCTTAAAGATATCTATAAAAAGTGTCGTTTAAAGTTTGCCACAAGCCACCTGGGAGACACACCAAACATGTGGAAGAAGGTGCTCTGGTCAGATGAAACCAAAATTGAACTTTTTGGCAACAATGCAAAACGTTATGTTTGGCGTAAAAGCAACACAGCTCATCACCCTGAACACACCATCCCCACTGTCAAACATGGTGGTGGCAGCATCATGGTTTGGCCCTGCTTTTCTTCAGCAGGGACAGGGAATATGGTTAAAATTGATGGGAAGATGGATGGAGCCAAATACAGGACCATTCTGGAAGAAAACCTGATGGAGTCTGCAAAAGACCTGAGACTGGGACGGAGATTTGTCTTCCAACAGGACAATGATCCAAAACATAAAGCAAAATCTACAATGGAATGGTTCAAAAATAAACATATCCAGGTGTTAGAATGGCCAAGTCAAAGTCCAGACCTGAATCCAATTGAGAATCTGTCGAAAGAACTGAAAACTGCTGTTCACAAATGCTCTCCATCCAACCTCACTGAGCTCGAGCTGTTTTGCAAGGAGGAATGGGAAAATATTTGGTCTCTCGATGTGCAAAACTGATAGAGACTTACCCCAAGCGACTTACAGCTGTAATCGCAGCAAAAGGTGGCGCTACAAAGTATTAACTTAAGGGGGCTGAATAATTTTGCACGCCCAATTTTTCAGTTTTTGATTTGTTAAAAAAGTTTGAAATATCCAATAAATGTCGTTCCACTTCATGATTGTGTCCCACTTGTTGATTCTTCACAAAAAAAATACAGTTTTATATCTTTATGTTTGAAGCCTGAAATGTGGCAAAAGTTCGCAAAGTTCAAGGGGGCCGAATACTTTCGCAAGGCACTGTAACTAAACACAAACCATTGATTTACACTGAGACTGTGGTAGTCTATTGTAAAATATATAACCAAACACAAACCATTGATTTACACTGAGACTGTGGTAGTCTACTGTAAAATATATAACCAAACACAAACCATTGATTTACACTGAGACTGTGGTAGTCTACTGTAAAATATATAACCAAACACAAACCATTGATTTACACTGAGACTGTGGTAGTCTATTGTAAAATATATAACCAAACACAAACCATGGATTTACACTGAGACTGTGGTAGTCTACTGTAAAATATATAACCAAACACAAACCATTGATTTACACTGAGACTGTGGTAGTCTATTGTAAAATATATAACCAAACACAAACCATGGATTTACACTGAGACTAATTTTGATTTAAATTTTAACATTAAGCACATTAGTTAAGTACATTAAAAAAACATTTACTGTAAAAAAACTACAGATGACAATTTGTTTTAGAGAACTACAGTAAAGTCTCCCTTGGTTTAATTCTGTTAACACGCTTTGTATCTGCACAGCTCTTCCTGTAAATGTGTTTCTGTCCAAACTAGTCCTTTAAGTAGTTACATTGGGGAGAGGAGGGGGGGGTACTTTACCATGGAATTGCCTGTTCGTAACAACTAGTCCTTTAAGTAGTTACATTGGGGAGAGGAGGGGGGGTACTTTACCATGGAATTGCCTGTTCGTAACAACTAGTCCTTTAAGTAGTTACATTGGGGAGAAGGGGAGGGGGGGGTACTTTACCATGGAATTGCCTGTTCGTAACAACTAGTCCTTTAAGTAGTTACATTGGGGAGAGGAGGGGGGGGTACTTTACCATGGAATTGCCCGTTCGTAACAACTAGTCCTTTAAGTAGTTACATTGGGGGGAGGAGGGGGGGTTCTTTACCATGGAATTGCCCGTTCTTAAAACCTGACAGATGTGGCTGGAGAACTGCATCCACTCCAATTCACAGACCAAAGGACTGACCATCCATGACATTAAACATCATAGTGTTTCCCATGTTGAGGCTATGCAGTGTTTGGGATACGACAGTTGAACTAAGGCATGTGTTTTATTCTTCAAGTATCAATGGCTATATAAGTCCAAATATGGATGCAGATCACCCCTTTTAAAACCCCCCACATCAGTTCAACAACTAAAGATCACCCCTTTAAACCCCCCCACATCAGTTCAACAACTACAGATCACCCCTTTTAAAACCCCCCACATCAGTTCAACAACTACAGATCACCCCTTTTAAAACCCCCCACATCAGTTCAACAACTACAGATCACCCCTTTAACCCCCCCCACATCAGTTCAACAACTACAGATCACCCATTTAAACCCCCCCTCCCCCCGCATCAGTTCAACAACTACAGATCACCCCTTTAAACCCCCCACATCAGTTCAACAACTGCAGATCGCCCCCTTTAAACCCCCCACATCAGTTCAACAACTGCAGTTTGTGCCCCCTGTTTTGTAAGATTAGTATTTACTGGTGTGTTAATCTTTTACCTCCCGTCTCCTCCGGCTCTTTTTCCTCTTTCACTCTGACCGAGTCTTCCTCCTCTTCTTTCACTGTAAATGCCTCATCCTCCTCTTCTTTCACTGTAAAAGCCTCTTCCTCTACTTTTGTTACTGTGATATCCTCCTCTTCTTTCTCCTCTTTCACGACAACGTTCAGCCACAGACCCTCTTTCTCCGTCCAGCAGACCCCCTCCTCCTCTTCATCAGGAGGCGAGCAGCTTGGTGAACTCATGGTCGGAGATGTTAGCTAACAGTTAGCTAACAAGGCTAATGCTAACTTAACCAGCCAGCTACCGTTAGCTAACTAATAACAATAACAACGTAAATATGCAATGAAATTATATAATTAGCTAGATTGACAGAAGTGTGTTCAAAACACAGTGCCTAATATACATTAAAACGTCTAAAGAGCTTTACTGGTTCGGTTATATTGTCTGGCAAGCTACCGAGGTGGCCGACTGGCTAACTTCTTCTTCTTCTCCAGTATAATAGAGCTCAGCAAACAAACGTTTTAAGGTGCATACTGCCACCTGCTGGAGGATACCATCAAATCATGATTTGCTTCATTCTGTACCATTTTTTGTCAAATTAAATAAACAAATAAATCCCTACTAATGTATAACATACAGCCCATACAACCCTGAGACTACCACACACAGAGCTATCCCAGACAACCCTGATACTACCACACACAGAGCTATCCCAGACAACCCTGAGACTACCACACACAGAGCTATCCCAGACAACCCTGAGACTACCACACACAGAGCTATCCCAGACAACCCTGATACTACCACACTCTTACTGACAGTTGTGGCTGCTTTGTGTGATGTATTGTTGTCTCTACCTTCTTGCCTTTTGTGTTGTCTGTGCCCAATAATGTTTGTACCATGTTTTGTTCTGCTACCATGTTGTGTTGCTGCCTTGCTATGTTGTGTTGCTACCTTCTTGTGTTGCTGCCTTGCTATGTTGTGTTTCTACCTTTTTGTGTTGCTGCCTTGCTATGTTGTGTTGCTACCATGTTGTGTTGCTGCCTTGCGATGTTGTGTTGCTACCTTGCTGTGTTGTGTTGCTGCCTTGCTATGTTGTGTTGCTACCTTCTTGTGTTGCTTCCTTGCTATGTTGTGTTGCTACCTTGTTGTGTTGCTAACTTGCTATGTTGTGTTGCTACCTTGTTGTGTTGCTGCCTTGCTGGGTTGTGTTGCTACCTTCTTGTGTTGCTGCCTTGCTATGTTGTGTTGCTACCTTTTTGTGTTGCTGCCTTGCTGTGTTGTGTTACTACCTTTTTGTGTTGCTGCCTTGCTATGTTGTGTTGCTGCTTTGTTGTGTTGCTGCCTTGCTATGTTGTGTTGCTACCATGTTGTGTTGCT
Source organism: Oncorhynchus kisutch (assembly GCF_002021735.2). Taxonomy (NCBI): domain Eukaryota; kingdom Metazoa; phylum Chordata; class Actinopteri; order Salmoniformes; family Salmonidae; genus Oncorhynchus; species Oncorhynchus kisutch. Next base: position 188,221 of record NW_022265147.1, on the reverse strand, counting down.
GCCTTGTTGTGTTGCTGCCTTGTTGTGTTGCTGCCTTGCTATGTTGTGTTGCTACCTTGTTGTGTTGCTGCCTTGCTGGGTTGTGTTGCTACCATGTTGTGTTGCTGCCTTGCTATGTTGTGTTGCTGCCTTGCTATGTTGTGTTGCTACCTTGTTGTGTTGCTGCCTTGCTATGTTGTTTTGCTACCATGTTGTGTTGCTGCCTTGCTATGTTGTCTTGCTACCATGTTGTGTTGCTGCCTTGCTATGTTGTGTTTCTGCCTTGTGTTGCCACCATGTTGTGTTGCTGCCTTGCTGTGTTGTGTTGCTGCCTTATGTTGTGTTGCTGCCTTGTTGTGTTGCTGCCTTGCTATGTTGTGTTGCTGCCTTGCTATGTTGTGTTTCTACCATGTTGTGTTGCTGCCTTGCTATGTTGTGTTGCTACCATGTTGTGTTGCTGCCTTGCTATGTTGTGTTGCTGCCTTGCTATGTTGTGTTTCTACCATGTTGTGTTGCTGCCTTGTGTTGCTGCCTTGCTATGTTGTGTTGCTACCATGTTGTGTTGCTGCCTTGCTATGTTGTGTTGCTACCTTTTTGTGTTGCTGCCTTGCTATGTTGTGTTGCTACCATGTAGTGTTGCTGCCTTGCTATGTTGTGTTGCTACCTTGCTGTGTTGTGTTGCTGCCTTGCTATGTTGTGTTGCTACCTTCTTGTGTTGCTGCCTTGCTATGTTGTGTTGCTACCTTTTTGTGTTGCTGCCTTGCTGTGTTGTGTTACTACCTTTTTGTGTTGCTGCCTTGCTATGTTGTGTTGCTGCTTTGTTGTGTTGCTGCCTTGCTATGTTGTGTTGCTACCATGTTGTGTTGCTGCCTTGTTGTGTTGCTGCCTTGTTGTGTTGCTGCCTTGCTATGTTGTGTTGCTACCTTGTTGTGTTGCTGCCTTGCTGGGTTGTGTTGCTACCATGTTGTGTTGCTGCCTTGCTATGTTGTGTTGCTGCCTTGCTATGTTGTGTTGCTACCTTGTTGTGTTGCTGCCTTGCTATGTTGTGTTGCTACCTTGTTGTGTTGCTGCCTTGCTGGGTTGTGTTGCTACCATGTTGTGTTGCTGCCTTGCTATGTTGTGTTGCTGCCTTGCTATGTTGTGTTGCTGCCTTGTTGTGTTGCTGCCTTGCTATGTTGTGTTGCTGCCTTGTTGTGTTGCTGCCTTGCTATGTTGTTTTGCTACCATGTTGTGTTGCTGCCTTGCTATGTTGTCTTGCTACCACGTTGTGTTGCTGCCTTGCTATGTTGTGTTTCTGCCTTGTGTTGCCACCATGTTGTGTTGCTGCCTTGCTGTGTTGTGTCGCTGCCTTATGTTGTGTTGCTGCCTTGTTGTGTTGCTGCCTTGCTATGTTGTGTTGCTACCATGTTGCGTTGCTGCCTTGCTATGTTGCTGCCTTGCTATGTTGTGTTGCTACCTTGTTGTGTTGCTGCCTTGCTGGATTGTGTTGCTACCATGTTGTGTTGCTGCCTTGCTATGTTGTGTTGCTGCCTTGCTATGTTGTGTTGCTGCCTTGTTGTGTTGCTGCCTTGCTATGTTGTGTTGCTGCCTTGCTATGTTGTCTTGCTACCATGTTGTGTTGCTGCCTTGCTATGTTGTGTTTCTGCCTTGTGTTGCCACCATGTTGTGTTGCTGCCTTGCTGTGTTGTGTTGCTGCCTTATGTTGTGTTGCTGCCTTGTTGTGTTGCTGCCTTGCTATGTTGTGTTGCTGCCTTGCTATGTTGTGTTTCTACCATGTTGTGTTGCTGCCTTGCTATGTTGTGTTGCTACCATGTTGTGTTGCTGCCTTGCTATGTTGTGTTGCTGCCTTGCTATGTTGTGTTTCTACCATGTTGTGTTGCTGCCTTGTGTTGCTGCCTTGCTATGTTGTGTTGCTACCATGTTGTGTTGCTGCCTTGCTATGTTGTGTTGCTACCTTTTTGTGTTGCTGCCTTGCTATGTTGTGTTGCTACCATGTAGTGTTGCTGCCTTGCTATGTTGTGTTGCTACCTTGCTGTGTTGTGTTGCTGCCTTGCTATGTTGTGTTGCTACCTTCTTGTGTTGCTGCCTTGCTATGTTGTGTTGCTACCTTTTTGTGTTGCTGCCTTGCTGTGTTGTGTTACTACCTTTTTGTGTTGCTGCCTTGCTATGTTGTGTTGCTGCTTTGTTGTGTTGCTGCCTTGCTATGTTGTGTTGCTACCATGTTGTGTTGCTGCCTTGTTGTGTTGCTGCCTTGTTGTGTTGCTGCCTTGCTATGTTGTGTTGCTACCTTGTTGTGTTGCTGCCTTGCTGGGTTGTGTTGCTACCATGTTGTGTTGCTGCCTTGCTATGTTGTGTTGCTGCCTTGCTATGTTGTGTTGCTACCTTGTTGTGTTGCTGCCTTGCTATGTTGTGTTGCTACCTTGTTGTGTTGCTGCCTTGCTGGGTTGTGTTGCTACCATGTTGTGTTGCTGCCTTGCTATGTTGTGTTGCTGCCTTGCTATGTTGTGTTGCTGCCTTGTTGTGTTGCTGCCTTGCTATGTTGTGTTGCTGCCTTGTTGTGTTGCTGCCTTGCTATGTTGTTTTGCTACCATGTTGTGTTGCTGCCTTGCTATGTTGTCTTGCTACCACGTTGTGTTGCTGCCTTGCTATGTTGTGTTTCTGCCTTGTGTTGCCACCATGTTGTGTTGCTGCCTTGCTGTGTTGTGTCGCTGCCTTATGTTGTGTTGCTGCCTTGTTGTGTTGCTGCCTTGCTATGTTGTGTTGCTACCATGTTGCGTTGCTGCCTTGCTATGTTGCTGCCTTGCTATGTTGTGTTGCTACCTTGTTGTGTTGCTGCCTTGCTGGATTGTGTTGCTACCATGTTGTGTTGCTGCCTTGCTATGTTGTGTTGCTGCCTTGCTATGTTGTGTTGCTGCCTTGTTGTGTTGCTGCCTTGCTATGTTGTGTTGCTGCCTTGCTATGTTGTTTTGCTACCATGTTGTGTTGCTGCCTTGCTATGTTGTGTTGCTACCTTCTTGTGTTGCTGCCTTGCTATGTTGTGTTGCTACCTTTTTGTGTTGCTGCCTTGCTGTGTTGTGTTACTACCTTTTTGTGTTGCTGCCTTGCTATGTTGTGTTGCTGCTTTGTTGTGTTGCTGCCTTGCTATGTTGTGTTGCTACCATGTTGTGTTGCTGCCTTGCTATGTTGTGTTGCTGCCTTGCTATGTTGTGTTTCTACCATGTTGTGTTGCTGCCTTGTGTTGCTGCCTTGCTATGTTGTGTTGCTACCATGTTGTGTTGCTGCCTTGCTATGTTGTGTTGCTACCTTTTTGTGTTGCTGCCTTGCTATGTTGTGTTGCTACCATGTTGTGTTGCTGCCTTGCTATGTTGTGTTGCTACCTTGCTGTGTTGTGTTGCTGCCTTGCTATGTTGTGTTGCTACCTTCTTGTGTTGCTGCCTTGCTATGTTGTGTTGCTACCTTTATGTGTTGCTGCCTTGCTGTGTTGTGTTACTACCTTTTTGTGTTGCTGCCTTGCTATGTTGTGTTGCTGCTTTGTTGTGTTGCTGCCTTGCTATGTTGTGTTGCTACCATGTTGTGTTGCTGCCTTGTTGTGTTGCTGCCTTGTTGTGTTGCTGCCTTGCTATGTTGTGTTGCTACCTTGTTGTGTTGCTGCCTTGCTGGGTTGTGTTGCTACCATGTTGTGTTGCTGCCTTGCTATGTTGTGTTGCTGCCTTGCTATGTTGTGTTGCTACCTTGTTGTGTTGCTGCCTTGCTATGTTGTGTTGCTACCTTGTTGTGTTGCTGCCTTGCTGGGTTGTGTTGCTACCATGTTGTGTTGCTGCCTTGCTATGTTGTGTTGCTGCCTTGCTATGTTGTGTTGCTGCCTTGTTGTGTTGCTGCCTTGCTATGTTGTGTTGCTGCCTTGTTGTGTTGCTGCCTTGCTATGTTGTTTTGCTACCATGTTGTGTTGCTGCCTTGCTATGTTGTCTTGCTACCATGTTGTGTTGCTGCCTTGCTATGTTGTGTTTCTGCCTTGTGTTGCCACCATGTTGTGTTGCTGCCTTGCTATGTTGTGTTGCTACCATGTTGCGTTGCTGCCTTGCTATGTTGCTGCCTTGCTATGTTGTGTTGCTACCTTGTTGTGTTGCTGCCTTGCTGGGTTGTGTTGCTACCATGTTGTGTTGCTGCCTTGCTATGTTGTGTTGCTGCCTTGCTATGTTGTGTTGCTGCCTTGTTGTGTTGCTGCCTTGCTATGTTGTGTTGCTGCCTTGTTGTGTTGCTGCCTTGCTATGTTGTTTTGCTACCATGTTGTGTTGCTGCCTTGCTATGTTGTCTTGCTACCATGTTGTGTTGCTGCCTTGCTATGTTGTGTTTCTGCCTTGTGTTGCCACCATGTTGTGTTGCTGCCTTGCTGTGTTGTGTTGCTGCCTTATGTTGTGATGCTACCATGTTGTGTTGCTGCCTTGCTATTTTGTGTTGCTGCCTTGTTGTGTTGCTGCCTTGCTATGTTGTTTTGCTACCATGTTGTGTTGCTGCCTTGCTATGTTGTCTTGCTACCATGTTGTGTTGCTGCCTTGCTATGTTGTGTTTCTGCCTTGTGTTGCCACCATGTTGTGTTGCTGCCTTGCTGTGTTGTGTTGCTGCCTTATGTTGTGTTGCTGCCTTGTTGTGTTGCTGCCTTGCTATGTTGTGTTGCTACCATGTTGTGTTTCTACCATGTTGTGTTGCTGCCTTGCTATGTTGTGTTGCTGCCTTGCTATGTTGTGTTTCTACCATGTTGTGTTGCTGCCTTGCTATGTTGTGTTGCTACCATGTTGTGTTGCTGCCTTGCTATGTTGTGTTGCTACCTTTTTGTGTTGCTGCCTTGCTATGTTGTGTTGCTACCATGTTGTGTTGCTGCCTTGCTATGTTGTGTTGCTACCTTGCTGTGTTGTGTTGCTGCCTTGCTGTGTTGTGTTACTACCTTTTTGTGTTGCTGCCTTGCTATGTTGTGTTGCTGCTTTGTTGTGTTGCTGCCTTGCTATGTTGTGTTGCTACCATGTTGTGTTGCTGCCTTGTGTTGCTGCCTTGTTGTGTTGCTGCCTTGCTATGTTGTGTTGCTACCTTGTTGTGTTGCTGCCTTGCTGGGTTGTGATGCTACCATGTTGTGTTGCTGCCTTGCTATGTTGTGTTGCTGCCTTGCTATGTTGTGTTGCTACCTTGTTGTGTTGCTGCCTTGCTATGTTGTGTTGCTACCTTGTTGTGTTGCTGCCTTGCTGGGTTGTGTTGCTACCATGTTGTGTTGCTGCCTTGCTATGTTGTGTTGCTGCCTTGCTACCTTCTTGTGTTGCTGTCTTGCTATGTTGTGTTGCTACCTTTTTGTGTTGCTGCCTTGCTATGTTGTGTTGCTACCTTGTTGTATTGCTGCCTTGCTGTGTTGTGATGCTACCATTTTGTGTTTCTACCTTGCTGTGTTGTGTTGCTACCATGTTTTGTTGCTGCGTTGCTATGTTGTGTTGCTGCCTTGTTGTGTTGCTGCCTTGCCGGGTTGTGTTGCTACCATGTTGTGTTGCTGCCTTGCTATGTTGTGTTGCTACCTTGTTGTGTTGCTGCCTTGCTATGTTGTGTTTCTACCATGTTGTGTTGCTGCCTTGCTGTATTGTGTTGCTGCCTTGCTGGGTTGTGTTGCTACCATGTTGCGTTGCTGCCTTGCTATGTTGTGTTGCTACCATGTTGTGTTGCTACCTTGCTATGTTGTCTTACTACCATGTTGTGTTGCTACCATGTTGTGTTGCTACCATGTTGTGTTTCTGCCTTGTGTTGCCACCATGTTGTGTTGCTGCCTTGCTGTGTTGTGTTGCTGCCTTATGTTGTGTTGCTGCCTTGTTGTGTTGCTGCCTTGTTGGGTTGTGTTGCTACCTTGTTGTGTTGCTGCCTTGCTATGTTGTGTTGCTACCATGTTGTGTTGCTGCCTTGCTATGTTGTGTTGCTACCATGTTGTGTTGCTGCCTTGCTATGTTGTGTTGCTGCCTTGCTATGTTGTGTTGCTACCTTGTGTTGCTGCCTTGCTATGTTGTGTTGCTACCTTTTTGTGTTGCTGCCTTGCTATGTTGTGTTGCTACCTTGTTGTATTGCTGCCTTGCTGTGTTGTGATGCTACCATTTTGTGTTTCTACCTTGCTGTGTTGTGTTGCTACCATGTTGTGTTGCTGCCTTGCTATGTTGTGTTGCTGCCTTGTTGTGTTGCTGCCTTGCTGGGTTGTGTTGCTACCTTGTTGTGTTGCTGCCTTGCTATGTTGTGTTGCTACCTTGTTGTGTTGCTGCCTTGCTATGTTGTGTTGCTACCTTGTTGTGTTGTTGCCTTGCTATGTTGTGTTGCTGCCTTGCTATGTTGTGTTGCTACTATGTTGTGTTGCTGCCTTGCTATGTTGTGTTTCTACCATGTTGTGTTGCTGCCTTGCTATGTTGTTTCTACCATGTTGTGTTGCTGCCTTGCTATGTTGTGGTGCTACCAAGTTGTGTTGCTGCCTTGCTATGTTGTGTTGCTACCTTGTTGTGTTGCTGCCTTGCTGTATTGTGTTGCTGCCTTGCTATGATGTGTTGCTACCATGTTGCGTTGCTGCCTTGCTATGTTGTGTTGCTACCATGTTGTGTTGCTACCTTGCTATGTTGTGTTGCTACCATGTTGTGTTGCTACCTTGCTATGTTGTGTTGCTACCATGTTGTGTTTCTACCTTCTTGTGTTTGTACCATGTTGTGTTGCTACCATGTTGTGTTGCTGCCTTGCTATGTTGTGTTGCTACCTTGCTATGTTGTGTTGCTACCATGTTGTTTTGCTACCTTGCTATGTTGTGTTGCTACCATGTTGTGTTGCTGCCTTGCTATGTTGTGTTTCTGCCTTGTTGTGTTGCTGCCTTGCTGGGTTGTGTTGCTACCTTGTTGTGTTGCTGCCTTGCTATGTTGTGTTGCTACCATGTTGTGTTGCTGCCTTGCTATGTTGTGCTGCTACCATGTCGTTGCTGCCTTGCTATGTTGTGTTGCTGCCTTGCTATGTTGTGTTTCTACCATGTTGTGTTGCTGCCTTGTTGTGTTGCTGCCTTGCTATGTTGTGTTGCTACCATGTTGTGTTGCTGCCTTGCCATGTTGTGTTGCTACCTTGTTGTGTTGCTGACTTGCTATGTTGTGTTGCTACCATGTTGTGTTGCTACCATGTTGTGTTTCTACCTTGTTGTGTTGCTGCCTTGCTATGTTGTGTTGCTACCATGTTGTGTTGCTACCTTGCTATGTTGTGTTGCTACCGTGTTGTGTTGCTACCATGTTGTGTTTCTACCTTCTTGTGTTTGTACCATGTTGTGTTGCTACCATGTTGTGTTGCTGCCTTGCTATGTTGTGTTGCTACCTTGCTATGTTGTGTTGCTACCATGTTGTGTTGCTACCTTGCTATGTTGTGTTGCTACCATGTTGTGTTGCTGCCTTGCTATGTTGTGTTTCTGCCTTGTTGTGTTGCTGCCTTGCTGGGTTGTGTTGCTACCTTGTTGTGTTGCTGCCTTGCTATGTTGTGTTGCTACCATGTTGTGTTGCTGCCTTGCTATGTTGTGTTGCTACCATGTCGTTGCTGCCTTGCTATGTTGTGTTGCTGCCTTGCTATGTTGTGTTTCTACCATGTTGTGTTGCTGCCTTGTTGTGTTGCTGCCTTGCTATGTTGTGTTGCTACCATGTTGTGTTGCTGCCTTGCCATGTTGTGTTGCTACCTTGTTGTGTTGCTGACTTGCTATGTTGTGTTGCTACCATGTTGTGTTGCTACCATGTTGTGTTTCTACCTTGTTGTGTTGCTGCCTTGCTATGTTGTGTTGCTACCATGTTGTGTTGCTGCCTTGCTATGTTGTGTTGCTACCTTTTTGTGTTTGCCGCCTTGCTGGGTTGTGTTGCTACCTTGTTGTGTTTGCCGCCTTGCTGGGTTGTGTTGCTACCTTGTTGTGTTGCTGCCTTGCTATGTTGTGTTGCTACCTTGTTGTGTTGCTGCCTTGCTATGTTGTGTTGCTGCCTTGCTATGTTGTGTTGCTGCCTTGCTGTATTGTGTTGCTGCCTTGCTATGTTGTGTTGCTACCATGTTGTGTTTCTGCCTTGCTATGTTGTGTTGCTGCCTTGTGTTTCTGCCTTGTGTTGCTGCCTTGCTATGTTGTGATGCTACCATGTTGTGTTGCTGCCTTGCTATGTTGTGTTGCTACCATGTTGTTGTCATGTTGTGTTTCTTCCATGTTGCTACCATGCTGTGTTGCTACCATGTGGTTGTCATGTTGTGTTGCTACCATGTTGTGTTGCTGCCTTGCTATGTTGTTGTCATGGTGTGTTGCTGCCTTGCTATGTTGTTGTCATGGTGTAGTAGTTCGTATTCCCCTGAGTCCATAGAGAGACCTAAGACAACAACATAGCAAGGCAGCAACACTATTAATGACCCCATATAACTACATCACAAATACTAATGTGATCAAAAGTATGTGGACACCTGCTCGGCAAACATCGGGCCACTGATGTTAGGCGATTAGGCCTGGCTCGCAGTCGGGCCTTCCAATTCATCACAAAGGAGTTCGATGGGGTTGAGGTCAGAGCTCTGTGCAGGCAAATCAAGTTTTTCCACACCGATCTCAAAAAACCATTTCTGTATGGAGAGAGTTTTCCCCCTCTGGTTGCACATTTAACATGCTGATAGAAATGGTAAAACAGATTTAAGTTTGCCTGCATTAAAGTCATTAGGAGCACCGCTTCTGGGTGAGCACTTTCCGGTTTGCTTATGGCCTCATAGAGTTGGTTGAGTGCGGTCTTAGTGCCAGCATCGGTCTGTGGTGATAAATAGGCTACGAATAATACAGATTAAACTCTCTAGGTAGATAGTGTGGTCTACAGCTTATCATGAGGTACTCTACCTCAGGCGTGCAATACCTTGAGACTTCTTTAATATTAGACATGGCGCACCAGCTGACCCCTTATACTCTGACCCTCTCTCTCATAGAGGTCCTTTAACATACTGTACACTTTTTAAAAAACTACTTGTCACAACAATCAATGATATAAAATGAATAATAATCAATTGATCCATGATGTATATATGGTGTTACTTTAAAACATTAGACAAGAAGACAGATCATAACATGTATATATGGTGTCAATTTCAAAAAGGCAAGAGATCATAACATGACAACAATATGACATTTAGAGGCAGAAAGTATTCAACCAAAAACACTTATAGGGATGTTTGGAGCGTTTATCCGATATAAAAACAAAAGATTCAAAAGAAATAATAGTATTGCTGTTGTTTGAGTAAATATATTTGATGATACTTTACCCCCAACGTCACATTGGTGTTTTTAAAAATATAATCCATCATGGATCAAAAGCATTCTGAAAATCAATAAAACATGACAATACTTTTCCTCTCTCTCTCTCTCTCTGACCCTCGCTCTCTCTCTCTGACCCTCACTCTCTCTCTCTCTGACCCTCGCTCTCCCTCTGACCTCCGCTCTCCCTCTGACCCCCGCTCTCCCTCTGACCCCCGCTCTCCCTCTGACCCTTGCTCCCTGACCCTCGCTCTCCCTCTCTGACCCTCACTCCCTCTCTCTGACCCTCGCTCTCTGACCCTCGCTCTCTGACCCTCGCTCTCTGACCCTCGCTCCCTGACCCTCGCTCTCTCCCTCTGACCCTCGCTCCCTCTCTCTCTTCCTCTCTGACCCTCGCTCCCTCTCTGACCCTCGCTCTCCATCTCTGACCCTCGCTCTCCATCTCTGACCCTCGCTCTCCATCTCTGACTCTCGTTCCCTCTCTCTCCCTCCCTCCCGCTGACCCTCGCTCCCTCTCTCTCTCTGACCCTCGCTCTCTCTCTCTCTGACCCTCACTCTCTCTCTCTCTGACCCTCGCTCTCTGACCCTCGCTCCCTCTCTCTGACCCTCGCTCCCTCTCTCTGACCCTCGCTCTCTGACCCTCGCTCCCTCGCTCTCTCCCTCTGACCCTTGCTCCCTCTCTCTCTCTTCCTCTCTGACCCTCGCTCCCTCTCTGACCCTCGCTCTCCATCTCTGACCCTCGCTCTCCCTCTCTGACTCTCGTTCCCTCTCTCTCCCTCCCTCCCTCTGACCCTCGCTCCCTCTCTCTGACCCTCGCTCCCTCTCTCTCTCTGACCCTCACTCTCTCTCTCTGACCCTCGCTCTCCCTCTGACCCCCACTCCCCCTCTGACCCCCGCTCCCCCTCTGACCCCCGCTCTCCCTCTGACCCTCGCTCTCCCTCTCTGACTCTCTCTCCCTCCCTCTGACCCTCGCTCCCTCTCTCTCTCTGACCCTCACTCTCTCTCTCTGACCCTCGCTCTCTGACCCCCGCTCTCCCTCTGACCCTCGCTCTCCCCCTGACCCTCGCTCTCCCTCTCTGACCCTCGCTCCCCCTCTCTGACCCTCGCTCCCTCTCTCTGACCCTCGCTCCCTCTCTCTGACCCTCGCTCCCTCTCTCTGACCCTCGCTCTCTCGCTCTGACCCTCGCTCTCTCGCTCTCTCCCTCTGACCCTCGCTCCCTCTCTCTGACCCTCGCTCCCTCTCTCTGACCCTCGCTCCCTCTCTGACCCTCGCTCCCTCGCTCCCTCTCTGACCCTCGCTCTCCCTCTCTGACTCTCGCTCCCTCCCTCCCTCTGACCCTCGCTCCCTCTCTCTGACCCCCGCTCCCCCCCTCTCTCTGACTCCCGCTCCCCCCATATCTCTGACCTACTCCCCCCCTATCTCTGACCTACTCCCCCCCCGCCTCTCTCTGACCTACTCCCCCCCCTCTCTCTGACCCTATGGTGTTCATTTTTATAAAAACAAACAGAAAAAATGTAAGAGATCATAACACATGACAACAACATGACATTTAGTGGCAGAAAGTATTTTCAACCAAAAACACGCTCTCTCCCTCTGACCCTCGCTTTCTCTCTGACCCTCTCCCTCCCTGACCCCCCACCCCTGACTCCCCCATCTCTGACCCTCGCTCTCTCCCCCGTCTCTGACCCTATGGTGTTCATTTTTATAAAACAAACAGACAAAAAGATGAGATCATAACATGACAACAATATGACATGTAGAACACTGTACATCCCAGTGAGCACAATACATTAATAAGACGTATTGTCAACGTCTTGTGGTCATAGGGATGTTTGGAAAGAGCACTTAGTTTATTCTAGATTTTTATAGTAGCTGTGAAAACAGATTACAATAATGAAACCTGGAGCCGAGGCTACATGATATGTCTCATACCTACTTTTCCAACATGAACTTCCTCAGGCTTTTGGAGAGCAACTACATCAAAACATCCCATTTATTGTCCTGTTCCTCCATCTATAACATTTTCTATAAATGTTCCATTTACAAAATTAAAAATCATTTGACATTAGAGCTGTCAAAAGTTGTAGGATTTTACAATATTATACATTATATTATTATTATGAAACAAGTTGAACACAAACACTATGACATCAATAGTTAGATTACAAATAGATCATTACTCTGTGTTCTACTACCCAGGTCTGGTGTTGGAGATCATTCTACACTCTGTGTTCTACTACCCAGGTCTGGTGTTGGAGATCATTCTACACTCTGTGTTCTACTACCCAGGTCTGGTGTTGGAGATCATTCTACACTCTGTGTTCTACTACCCAGGTCTGGTGTTGGAGATCATTCTACACTCTGTGTTCTACTACCCAGGTCTGGTGTTGGAGATCATTCTACACTCTGTGTTCTACTACCCAGGTCTGGTGTTGGAGATCATTCTACACTCTGTGTTCTACTACCCAGGTCTGGTGTTGGAGATCATTCTACACTCTGTGTTCTACTACCCAGGTCTGGTGTTGGAGATCATTCTACACTCTGTGTTCTACTACCCAGGTCTGGTGTTGGAGATCATTCTACACTCTGTGTTCTACTACCCAGGTCTGGTGTTGGAGATCATTCTACACTCTGTGTTCTACTACCCAGGTCTGGTGTTGGAGATCATTCTACACTCTGTGGCTCTCCTGCATGTATTTTCTTGTGCTTTGCCAGGGAGTCTGATCGAATAAAGCTCTTCCCACAATGATCACAGCTATAAGGCTTCTCTCCTGTGTGTTTTCTCTGGTGTCTTCTCAAGTCGCTTGAGGAAGTAAAGCTCATTCCACAGTCGGAGCAGTGGTACGGTTTCTCACCTGTGTGGATTCGTTTGTGTGTAGCCAGGGCAGTCCAGGTGGCAAAACTATCCTCACATACATCACAGCTGTAAGGTTTCTCTCCGGTGTGTGTTCTCTTGTGTACAGTCAGGTTTCCTGGCAAAGCAAAATGTTTCCCACATTGATCGCAGCTATAAGGCTGCTCTCCCGTGTGGGTTCTCTGGTGTACAGTCAGGTGTGCTGACTGAGTGAATCTCTTCCCACATTCATCACAGCTATAAGGCCTCTCTCCCGTGTGGGTTCTCTGGTGAACTATCAGGTTTGTTGCTGCAGCAAAGCTTTTCCCACATTGATCACAACTAAAAGTCCTCTCTGTGTGTAACCTCTGGTGTATAGTCAGTTTGTCTAATCCAGCAAAACTCATCCCACAATCTGAGCAGTGGTATAGTTTCTCTCCAGTGTGGATTCTCTGGTGTGATATCAGTCCACTTGATGTAGTAAAACTCATCCCACAGTCTGAGCAATGGTATGGTTTCTCTACAGTGTAGCTTCTCTGGTGCACAGTCAGATCAGCTGTGTGTCCTCTCTGGTGAACTAGATTCAGGTTCCTTGCGGCAGGAAAACTCTTCCCACACTGATCTCCTGTATGTGTTCTCTGGTGTGATATCAGTCCACCTGAGGTAGTAAAACTCATTCCACAGTCAGAGCAGTGGTAAGGTTTCTCACCTGTGTGTGTTCTCTGGTGAATTGTCAGGTTGCCTGACTGAGCAAAACTCTTCCCACATCGATCACAGCTGAAAGGTTTTTCTCCTGTGTGTGTTCTCCGATGAGATATCATCTGGCTACGTGTAGTAAAACTCCTTGCACAGTCGGAGCAGCTGTAAGGTTTCTCTCCTGTATGGATTCTCTGGTGTATTTTAAGATCTGAAGAAGAGATGAAACTCTTCCCACAGTCCGAGCAGCGGTGAGGTTTCTTCCCTGGCGGTCTCTGCTGGTGTTTCTTGAGGTGTTCTGATCTGGAGAAACTAGTCTCTGCCTCTTCAGCGTCACAAGGTTGTTGAGGCTCCCCAGAGGAGCCATGATAGTTCAGTCTCTCTCCTGTGTGAACAACAAAGTCAGACGGTTAAAGGCTGAAATCCACTGTTTATTTGAGGTAAAAGTTGTACAATAATGTACGTCTTTAATGAATGTTTAACCTCACTAGGGTACGTGGGACGCTAGCACACGACTAACATCCAGTGAAATTGCAGAGTGCCAAATTCAAAAACAGAAATAGTCATTATAAAAATTCATAAATCATACAAGTTTAAAGATCAACTTCTTGTTAATCCAACCACGGTGTCAGATTTCAAAAAGGCTTTATGGCGAAAGCCTACCATGTGATAATCTGAGAACAGCGCCCAGCAGACAAATCATTACAAACAGTAACCTGCCAAGTACAGAAGTTACACAAGTCAGAAATAGCAATAAAATGAATCACTTACCTTTGATGATCTTCATATCGTTGCACTCACAATACTCCCATTTACTCAATAAATGTTAGTTTTGTTCAATAACGTCTCTTTTTATATCCAAAAACCTCAGTTTTGTTCACGCGTTTTGTTCAGTAATCCACTCAAAGGCAATCACAACAGCCAGATGAAAAATCCAAATATTATCCATAAAATTCATAGAAACATTTCAAACAATGTTAATAATCCTCAGGTTGTTTTTAGCCTAAGTTTTTCACAATGTTTTTTACTTTTATTTAACTATGCAGGTCAGTTAACAAATTCTTATTATCATTGACAGCCTAGGAACAGTGGGTTAACTGCCTTGTTCAGGGACAGAAAGACCTTGTCAGCTTGGGGATTTGGACTTGCAACCTTCCGGTTACTAGTCCAAAGCTCTAACCACTAAGCTACCCTTCCACCCGATGTATTCTGAATATTACAGTGCAAGATGAGGAGTGCTACTGAAGGAAACTCACATTAAGCTCTGTGTCTAGGGGCCTCCCGGGTCGCGCAGCGGTTAATGGCACTGTACTGCAACGCCAGCTGTGACTCTGGGTTCGCGCCCAGGCTCTGTCGTAACCGGCTCTGTCGTAACCGACCGGGAGGTCCATGGGGCGACGCACAATTGGCCTAGAGGTCCGGGTTAGGGTTGGCCGGTAGGGATGTCCTTGTCTCATTGCGCACCAGCGACTCCTGTGGCGGGCCGGGCTAACCAAGTTGATTTGCGACAACACAAACATGACACATTGGTGCGTCTGGCTTCCGGGTTGGATGCACGCTGTGTTAAGAAGCAGTGCGGCTTGGTTGGGTTGTGTATCGGAGGACGCATGACTTTCAAACTTCGTCTCTCCCGAGCCCGTACGGGAGTTGTAGCGATGAGACATGATAGTAGCTACTAAAAACAACAATTGGATACCACGAAATTGGGGAGAAAAAGGGGTAAAAAAATCTAATTTAAATAAAAAAAGCTCTATTCACTAATTCACCACCGTGGGGGAAAACTCAGGGGAGTTCTCTCATAGGCTGACACCAAAAATAGTTGCTTGTGAGTGAATTTCACACTACTTTTGGATTATTGGATTGTAAAGGCTCGTTTGAATGTCCTATAATGTTTGTGTTGTCGCAAATCAACTTTAAAAAAACACTTCAACCAGTAAAATGCGCGTTGGCTAGCTTTGCTACCAGCCTATGTCAATAAGCGTTAGCATTCCAGCTAACAGCTTTGCTACCAGCCTTTGTCAATAAATGTTAGCATTCTAGCTAAAAGCTTTGCTACCAGTCTAGCATTAGCATTTGCGCTAACAACTGCTGCATCCCCCCCAAAAAATATTTTGCAACTATCACAACCAAATATAATTATTGATAATCAATCAATAATCAAAACACTATAAGCCTATAAGAATATGAGGTTATCCTAGCCTGTCTCTCACCATGCCTTGGGTGTTTCTGAATATAGGATATGAGGTTATCCTAGCCTGTCTCTCACCATGCCTTGGGTGTTTCTGAATATAGGATATGAGGTTATCCTAGCCTGTCTCTTAATGAAACTCACCATGCCTTGGGTGTTTCTGAATATAGGATATGAGGTTATCCTAGCCTGTCTCTCACCATGCCTTGGGTGTTTCTGAATATAGGATATGAGGTTATCCTAGCCTGTCTCTCACCATGCCTTGGGTGTTTCTGAATATAGGATATGAGGTTATCCTAGCCTGTCTCTCACCATGCCTTGGGTGTTTCTGAATATAGGATATGAGGTTATCCTAGCCTGTCTCTCACCATGCCTTGGGTGTTTCTGAATATAGGATATGAGGTTATCCTAGCCTGTCTCTCACCATGCCTTGGGTGTTTCTGAATATAGGATATGAGGTTATCCTAGCCTGTCTCTTAATGAAACTCACCATGCCTTGGGTGTTTCTGAATATAGGATATGAGGTTATCCTAGCCTGTCTCTTACCATGCCTTGGGTGTTTCTGAATATAGGATATGAGGTTATCCTAGCCTGTCTCTCACCATGCCTTGGGTGTTTCTGAATATAGGATATGAGGTTATCCTAGCCTGTCTCTTAATGAAACTCACCATGCCTTGGGTGTTTCTGAATATAGGATATGAGGTTATCCTAGCCTGTCTCTTAATGAAACTCACCATGCCTTGGGTGTTTCTGAATATAGGATATGAGGTTATCCTAGCCTGTCTCTCACCATGCCTTGGGTGTTTCTGAATATAGGATATGAGGTTATCCTAGCCTGTCTCTTAATGAAACTCACCATGCCTTGGGTGTTTCTGAATATAGGATATGAGGTTATCCTAGCCTGTCTCTTAATGAAACTCACCATGCCTTGGGTGTTTCTGAATATAGGATATGAGGTTATCCTAGCCTGTCTCTTAATGAAACTCACCATGCCTTGGGTGTTTCTGAATATAGGATATGAGGTTATCCCAGCCTGTCTCTCACCATGCCTTGGGTGTTTCTGAATATAGGATATGAGGTTATCCTAGCCTGTCTCTTACCATGCCTTGGGTGTTTCTGAATATAGGATATGAGGTTATCCTAGCCTGTCTCTTACCATGCCTTGGGTGTTTCTGAATATAGGATATGAGGTTATCCTAGCCTGTCTCTCACCATGCCTTGGGTGTTTCTGAATATAGGATATGAGGTTATCCTAGCCTGTCTCTTAATGAAACTCACCATGCCTTGGGTGTTTCTGAATATAGGATATGAGGTTATCCTAGCCTGTCTCTTAATGAAACTCACCATGCCTTGGGTGTTTCTGAATATAGGATATGAGGTTATCCTAGCCTGTCTCTCACCATGCCTTGGGTGTTTCTGAATATAGGATATGAGGTTATCCTAGCCTGTCTCTCACCATGCCTTGGGTGTTTCTGAATATAGGATATGAGGTTATCCTAGCCTGTCTCTCACCATGCCTTGGGTGTTTCTGAATATAGGATATGAGGTTATCCTAGCCTGTCTCTCACCATGCCTTGGGTGTTTCTGAATATAGGATATGAGGTTATCCTAGCCTGTCTCTTAATGAAACTCACCATGCCTTGGGTGTTTCTGAATATAGGATATGAGGTTATCCTAGCCTGTCTCTTACCATGCCTTGGGTGTTTCTGAATATAGGATATGAGGTTATCCTAGCCTGTCTCTCACCATGCCTTGGGTGTTTCTGAATATAGGATATGAGGTTATCCTAGCCTGTCTCTTAATGAAACTCACCATGCCTTGGGTGTTTCTGAATATAGGATATGAGGTTATCCTAGCCTGTCTCTTAATGAAACTCACCATGCCTTGGGTGTTTCTGAATATAGGATATGAGGTTATCCTAGCCTGTCTCTCACCATGCCTTGGGTGTTTCTGAATATAGGATATGAGGTTATCCTAGCCTGTCTCTTAATGAAACTCACCATGCCTTGGGTGTTTCTGAATATAGGATATGAGGTTATCCTAGCCTGTCTCTTAATGAAACTCACCATGCCTTGGGTGTTTCTGAATATAGGATATGAGGTTATCCTAGCCTGTCTCTTAATGAAACTCACCATGCCTTGGGTGTTTCTGAATATAGGATATGAGGTTATCCCAGCCTGTCTCTCACCATGCCTTGGGTGTTTCTGAATATAGGATATGAGGTTATCCTAGCCTGTCTCTTACCATGCCTTGGGTGTTTCTGAATATAGGATATGAGGTTATCCTAGCCTGTCTCTTACCATGCCTTGGGTGTTTCTGAATATAGGATATGAGGTTATCCTAGCCTGTCTCTCACCATGCCTTGGGTGTTTCTGAATATAGGATATGAGGTTATCCTAGCCTGTCTCTTAATGAAACTCACCATGCCTTGGGTGTTTCTGAATATAGGATATGAGGTTATCCTAGCCTGTCTCTTACCATGCCTTGGGTGTTTCTGAATATAGGATATGAGGTTATCCTAGCCTGTCTCTTAATGAAACTCACCATGCCTTGGGTGTTTCTGAATATAGGATATGAGGTTATCCTAGCCTGTCTCTTACCATGCCTTGGGTGTTTCTGAATATAGGATATGAGGTTATCCTAGCCTGTCTCTTAATGAAACTCACCATGCCTTGGGTGTTTCTGAATATAGGATATGAGGTTATCCTAGCCTGTCTCTCACCATGCCTTGGGTGTTTCTGAATATAGGATATGAGGTTATCCTAGCCTGTCTCTCACCATGCCTTGGGTGTTTCTGAATATAGGATATGAGGTTATCCTAGCCTGTCTCTCACCATGCCTTGGGTGTTTCTGAATATAGGATATGAGGTTATCCTAGCCTGTCTCTTAATGAAACTCACCATGCCTTGGGTGTTTCTGAATATAGGATATGAGGTTATCCTAGCCTGTCTCTCACCATGCCTTGGGTGTTTCTGAATATAGGATATGAGGTTATCCTAGCCTGTCTCTCACCATGCCTTGGGTGTTTCTGAATATAGGATATGAGGTTATCCTAGCCTGTCTCTCACCATGCCTTGGGTGTTTCTGAATATAGGATATGAGGTTATCCTAGCCTGTCTCTCACCATGCCTTGGGTGTTTCTGAATATAGGATATGAGGTTATCCTAGCCTGTCTCTCACCATGCCTTGGGTGTTTCTGAATATAGGATATGAGGTTATCCTAGCCTGTCTCTTAATGAAACTCACCATGCCTTGGGTGTTTCTGAATATAGGATATGAGGTTATCCTAGCCTGTCTCTTAATGAAACTCACCATGCCTTGGGTGTTTCTGAATATAGGATATGAGGTTATCCTAGCCTGTCTCTTAATGAAACTCACCATGCCTTGGGTGTTTCTGAATATAGGATATGAGGTTATCCTAGCCTGTCTCTCACCATGCCTTGGGTGTTTCTGAATATAGGATATGAGGTTATCCTAGCCTGTCTCTCACCATGCCTTGGGTGTTTCTGAATATAGGATATGAGGTTATCCTAGCCTGTCTCTCACCATGCCTTGGGTGTTTCTGAATATAGGATATGAGGTTATCCTAGCCTGTCTCTCACCATGCCTTGGGTGTTTCTGAATATAGGATATGAGGTTATCCTAGCCTGTCTCTTAATGAAACTCACCATGCCTTGGGTGTTTCTGAATATAGGATATGAGGTTATCCTAGCCTGTCTCTTACCATGCCTTGGGTGTTTCTGAATATAGGATATGAGGTTATCCTAGCCTGTCTCTCACCATGCCTTGGGTGTTTCTGAATATAGGATATGAGGTTATCCTAGCCTGTCTCTTAATGAAACTCACCATGCCTTGGGTGTTTCTGAATATAGGATATGAGGTTATCCTAGCCTGTCTCTTAATGAAACTCACCATGCCTTGGGTGTTTCTGAATATAGGATATGAGGTTATCCTAGCCTGTCTCTCACCATGCCTTGGGTGTTTCTGAATATAGGATATGAGGTTATCCTAGCCTGTCTCTTAATGAAACTCACCATGCCTTGGGTGTTTCTGAATATAGGATATGAGGTTATCCTAGCCTGTCTCTTAATGAAACTCACCATGCCTTGGGTGTTTCTGAATATAGGATATGAGGTTATCCTAGCCTGTCTCTTAATGAAACTCACCATGCCTTGGGTGTTTCTGAATATAGGATATGAGGTTATCCTAGCCTGTCTCTTAATGAAACTCACCATGCCTTGGGTGTTTCTGAATATAGGATATGAGGTTATCCTAGCCTGTCTCTCACCATGCCTTGGGTGTTTCTGAATATAGGATATGAGGTTATCCTAGCCTGTCTCTCACCATGCCTTGGGTGTTTCTGAATATAGGATATGAGGTTATCCTAGCCTGTCTCTTAATGAAACTCACCATGCCTTGGGTGTTTCTGAATATAGGATATGAGGTTATCCTAGCCTGTCTCTCACCATGCCTTGGGTGTTTCTGAATATAGGATATGAGGTTATCCTAGCCTGTCTCTTAATGAAACTCACCATGCCTTGGGTGTTTCTGAATATAGGATATGAGGTTATCCTAGCCTGTCTCTTAATGAAACTCACCATGCCTTGGGTGTTTCTGAATATAGGATATGAGGTTATCCTAGCCTGTCTCTCACCATGCCTTGGGTGTTTCTGAATATAGGATATGAGGTTATCCTAGCCTGTCTCTTAATGAAACTCACCATGCCTTGGGTGTTTCTGAATATAGGATATGAGGTTATCCTAGCCTGTCTCTTAATGAAACTCACCATGCCTTGGGTGTTTCTGAATATAGGATATGAGGTTATCCTAGCCTGTCTCTCACCA
Source organism: Oncorhynchus kisutch (assembly GCF_002021735.2). Lineage (NCBI taxonomy): Eukaryota > Metazoa > Chordata > Actinopteri > Salmoniformes > Salmonidae > Oncorhynchus > Oncorhynchus kisutch. Next base: position 168,388 of record NW_022265147.1, on the reverse strand, counting down.
TGCCTTGGGTGTTTCTGAATATAGGATATGAGGTTATCCTAGCCTGTCTCTCACCATGCCTTGGGTGTTTCTGAATATAGGATATGAGGTTATCCTAGCCTGTCTCTCACCATGCCTTGGGTGTTTCTGAATATAGGATATGAGGTTATCCTAGCCTGTCTCTCACCATGCCTTGGGTGTTTCTGAATATAGGATATGAGGTTATCCTAGCCTGTCTCTCACCATGCCTTGGGTGTTTCTGAATATAGGATATGAGGTTATCCTAGCCTGTCTCTTAATGAAACTCACCATGCCTTGGGTGTTTCTGAATATAGGATATGAGGTTATCCTAGCCTGTCTCTTACCATGCCTTGGCTGTTTCTGAATATAGGATATGAGGTTATCCTAGCCTGTCTCTCACCATGCCTTGGGTGTTTCTGAATATAGGATATGAGGTTATCCTAGCCTGTCTCTTAATGAAACTCACCATGCCTTGGGTGTTTCTGAATATAGGATATGAGGTTATCCTAGCCTGTCTCTTAATGAAACTCACCATGCCTTGGGTGTTTCTGAATATAGGATATGAGGTTATCCTAGCCTGTCTCTCACCATGCCTTGGGTGTTTCTGAATATAGGATATGAGGTTATCCTAGCCTGTCTCTTAATGAAACTCACCATGCCTTGGGTGTTTCTGAATATAGGATATGAGGTTATCCTAGCCTGTCTCTTAATGAAACTCACCATGCCTTGGGTGTTTCTGAATATAGGATATGAGGTTATCCTAGCCTGTCTCTTAATGAAACTCACCATGCCTTGGGTGTTTCTGAATATAGGATATGAGGTTATCCTAGCCTGTCTCTTAATGAAACTCACCATGCCTTGGGTGTTTCTGAATATAGGATATGAGGTTATCCTAGCCTGTCTCTCACCATGCCTTGGGTGTTTCTGAATATAGGATATGAGGTTATCCTAGCCTGTCTCTCACCATGCCTTGGGTGTTTCTGAATATAGGATATGAGGTTATCCTAGCCTGTCTCTTAATGAAACTCACCATGCCTTGGGTGTTTCTGAATATAGGATATGAGGTTATCCTAGCCTGTCTCTCACCATGCCTTGGGTGTTTCTGAATATAGGATATGAGGTTATCCTAGCCTGTCTCTCACCATGCCTTGGGTGTTTCTGAATATAGGATATGAGGTTATCCTAGCCTGTCTCTCACCATGCCTTGGGTGTTTCTGAATATAGGATATGAGGTTATCCTAGCCTGTCTCTCACCATGCCTTGGGTGTTTCTGAATATAGGATATGAGGTTATCCTAGCCTGTCTCTCACCATGCCTTGGGTGTTTCTGAATATAGGATATGAGGTTATCCTAGCCTGTCTCTCACCATGCCTTGGGTGTTTCTGAATATAGGATATGAGGTTATCCTAGCCTGTCTCTCACCATGCCTTGGGTGTTTCTGAATATAGGATATGAGGTTATCCTAGCCTGTCTCTTAATGAAACTCACCATGCCTTGGGTGTTTCTGAATATAGGATATGAGGTTATCCTAGCCTGTCTCTTACCATGCCTTGGGTGTTTCTGAATATAGGATATGAGGTTATCCTAGCCTGTCTCTCACCATGCCTTGGGTGTTTCTGAATATAGGATATGAGGTTATCCTAGCCTGTCTCTTAATGAAACTCACCATGCCTTGGGTGTTTCTGAATATAGGATATGAGGTTATCCTAGCCTGTCTCTTAATGAAACTCACCATGCCTTGGGTGTTTCTGAATATAGGATATGAGGTTATCCTAGCCTGTCTCTCACCATGCCTTGGGTGTTTCTGAATATAGGATATGAGGTTATCCTAGCCTGTCTCTTAATGAAACTCACCATGCCTTGGGTGTTTCTGAATATAGGATATGAGGTTATCCTAGCCTGTCTCTTAATGAAACTCACCATGCCTTGGGTGTTTCTGAATATAGGATATGAGGTTATCCTAGCCTGTCTCTTAATGAAACTCACCATGCCTTGGGTGTTTCTGAATATAGGATATGAGGTTATCCTAGCCTGTCTCTTAATGAAACTCACCATGCCTTGGGTGTTTCTGAATATAGGATATGAGGTTATCCTAGCCTGTCTCTCACCATGCCTTGGGTGTTTCTGAATATAGGATATGAGGTTATCCTAGCCTGTCTCTCACCATGCCTTGGGTGTTTCTGAATATAGGATATGAGGTTATCCTAGCCTGTCTCTTAATGAAACTCACCATGCCTTGGGTGTTTCTGAATATAGGATATGAGGTTATCCTAGCCTGTCTCTCACCATGCCTTGGGTGTTTCTGAATATAGGATATGAGGTTATCCTAGCCTGTCTCTCACCATGCCTTGGGTGTTTCTGAATATAGGATATGAGGTTATCCTAGCCTGTCTCTCACCATGCCTTGGGTGTTTCTGAATATAGAATATGAGGTTATCCTAGCCTGTCTCTCGCCATGCCTTGGGTGTTTCTGAATATAGGATATGAGGTTATCCTAGCCTGTCTCACCATGCCTGGGGTGTTTCTGAATATAGGATATGAGGTTATCCTAGCCTGTCTCTCACCATGCCTTGGGTGTTTCTGAATATAGGATATGAGGTTATCCTAGCCTGTCTCTCACCATGCTTTGGGTGTTTCTGAATATAGGATATGAGGTTATCCTAGCCTCTCTTAATGAAACTCACCAAGTCTTGGAAACTTGCACTTTGCTCAGTTTCTTCTTGTCACATGCAGCTGATTTCCACTTTGTCTCAGAGTTAGGAGATGGTTATTCTCATGTTGGATAGTGAATTAATCTCGGTCATGTACTGGATACCTTGCATAACATTAACACACGGGTGACCAGTCTAGAACCTTACAACTCTAATGGGTGACCAGTCCAGAACCTTACCATCTACAACTCTAATGGGTGACCAGTCTAGAACCTTACAGCTCTAATGGGTGACCAGTCCAGAACCTTACAGCTCTAATGGGTGACCAGTCCAGAACCTTACAGCTCTAATGGGTGACCAGTCCAGAACCTTACAGCTCTAATGGGTGACCAGTCTAGAACCTTACAGCTCTAATGGGTGACCAGTCCAGAACCTTACAGCTCTAATGGGTGACCAGTCCAGAGCCTTACAACTGTAATGGGTGACCAGTCCAGAGCCTTACAATTCTAATGGGTGACCAGTCCAGAGCCTTACCATGTACAACTCTAAAGGGTGACCATTCCAGAACCTTACTATCTACCACTCTAATGGGTGACCATTCCAGAACCTTCTACATTCAGACAGCAGTGAATCTCATACCATTACCAAAGTTCTGCTGCTCCAGGGGCCTCTTTGGCTTCCCAACACCCTATTCCAGGGTCTACATGTAAACAGCTGCCAAAAAGGTCTCTCAGTTGCCCCGCTGGTTGTAAGAAGAGAGACGTTGTTGGCAGCTGTTTACATATGGACCCAGGGTATTGGGAATCCAAAGAGGCTCCTAGCTTTGCGTACTAATTGGTTGATGATGTCATTGGAAACACCTTAACCTTCCTCTGTCTTTGTTTTACTACGAAACAAAGAAACTCACCATTTTCACAAACTATTTATAAACACAAACTACAGTTGAAGTCGGAACGTTTACATGCACCTTCGCCAAATACATTTAAACTCAGTTTTTCACAATTCCTGACATTTAATCCTAGTAAAAAAATCCCTGTTTTAGGACAGTTAGGATCACCACTTTATTTTAAGAATAATAGTAGAGAGATTTATTTCAGCTTTTATTTATTTTATCACATTCCCAGTGGGTCAGAAATTTCTCATACACTCAATTAGTATTTGGTAGCATTGGCTTTAAATTGTTTAACTTGGGTCAGACGTTTCAGGTAGCCTTCAAAAAGCTTCCCACAATAAGTTGGGGGCATTTTGTCCCATTCCTCCTGACAGAGCTGGTGTAACTGAGTCAGGTTTGTAGGCCTCCTTGCTCGCACACGCTTTTTCAGTTCTGCCCACACATTTTCTATATGATTGAGGTCAGGGCTTTGTGATGGACACTCAAATACCTTGACTTCATTGTCCTGAAGGTAATCATTTAAAAGCGGTCTTGACAAAAAAAAACAGCCTGAAGTTTCGCCCCCTTCGGCTTCATCAGAAGATGATTAGACAACGAACAAATAGGAACTTCAAAAGGAGAAAAAGGGGCTGTTCCACCCAACCTGTAGCTGCTGCTGATTGGTCAAACAAATTTTGCCCAGAGGGGCTGTTCCCTATAGCTTTATAGAACGTTCCTGGCACGGTCTAGGTTAAGGTTATGGGAATATTAACCTGGCACTAACCCTAGTCTAGTCTCTATGTTAGTGTAAACTGCTTGTAATCCTAGTCTAGTCTCTATGTTAGTGTAAAGAGAAACGATATCAATAGACGAGAGAGAGAAAATGTATTCTTGGATATTTTCATTTCCTTCCATTTGTTGAGGAATTTGTACGTATCTTGAACATAACTAGAATGTTTCTGAGATAGAGGGTAAGAGTCTATATACTCTCTGCTATATTATAGGACTCTGAGCCACAATCACTGACTATCGGATGTCCGTATGGAACACCGGAAAGGGACAGTCCAAGTATCCGAGGCTTTGTGGATTTTAGGTAACAAGTAAAACTGTCTGGGTCTAGGGGAATCTGGCCCAGAAAGACGAGCCATTTGTCTGAAAGTAAACTGTCTGGGTCTAGGGGAATCTGGCCCAGAAAGAGGAGCCATTTGTTTGTTCTGTAATATAATTTAGTTCAGTAAGTAAACTGTCTGGGTCTAGGGGAATCTGGCCCAGAAAGAGGAGCCATTTGTTTGTTCTGTAATATAATTTAGTTCAGTAAGTAAACTGTCTGGGTCTAGGGGAATCTGGCCCAGAAAGAGGAGCCATTTGTTTGTTCTGTAATATAATTTAGTTCAGTAAGTAAACTGTCTGGGTCTAGGGGAATCTGGCCCAGAAAGAGGAGCCATTTGTTTGTTCTGTAATATAATTTAGTTCAGTAAGTAAACTGTCTGGGTCTAGGGGAATCTGGCCCAGAAAGAGGAGCCATTTGTTTGTTCTGTAATATAATTTAGTTCAGTAAGTAAACTGTCTGGGTCTAGGGGAATCTGGCCCAGAAAGAGGAGCCATTTGTTTGTTCTGTAATATAATTTAGTTCAGTAAGTAAACTGTCTGGGTCTAGGGGAATCTGGCCCAGAAAGAGGAGCCATTTGTTTGTTCTGTAATATAATTTAGTTCAGTAAGTATTACCATTTCCTCTCGGGTTAGGTTTTGTGTTTTACAAATGTATTGAGTGAGGCAAATGGGGAATAATGTTTGTCTATTGGTCAACTGTCAACTATGAGGTACTGTACTTGATCCCCATTATAACAATCTGAGATCCTTCATCTTTTATTCATTTTAATTTGATTTATTTTAGAATACGAAAACTCACTAGCTTCTAAAACTCTCGTCTTCCTAAAACTCACTAGATTCTAGAACTCTCGTCTTCCTAAAACTCACTTGATTCTAAAACTCTCGTCTTCCTAAAACTCACTAGATTCTAGAACTCTAGTCTTCCTAAAACTCACTAGATTCTAGAACTCTCGTCTTCCTAAAACTCACTAGATTCTAGAACTCTCGTCTTCCTAAAACTCACTAGATTCTAGAACTCTCGTCTTCCTAAAAACTCACTAGATTCTAGAACTCTCGTCTTCCTAAAACTCACTCGATTCTAGAACTCTCGTCTTCCTAAAAACTCACTAGATTCTAGAACTCCCGTCTTCCTTAAGACAGTACTTACCGGTGTTAATCAGATCTCCTGACTCCTCTTCCAATATGACAGTTATCTCTCCCTCTTTCTCCTCCTTCACTCCAAAAACTGCAACCTCCTCTTTTTTTACAGTCACATCCTCCTCTTCTTCTTTCACTCTGATCGGGTCTTCCTCGTCTTTCACTGAAACGTCTTTCTCTTCTTCTTTCACTGTAACAGCCTCACCCTCTACTTGTTTTTGTATTGTAACATCCTCCTCTTCCTCTACTTCTTGTTTTACTGTAACAGCCTCCTCTTGATTCTCCTCTTTCACGACAACATTCAGCCACAGACCCTCTTTCTCCGTCCAGCAGACCCCCTCCTCTTCATCAGGAGGAGAGTAGCTTGGTGAACTCATGGTCGGGGGATGTTAGCTAACAGTTAGCTAGCTAGGCTAATGCTAACTTAACAAGCCAGCTAGCTGACTAATAACAAGGTAAATAGGAAATTAAATGAGATAATTAGCTAAACGACAGAAATGTGTTCAAAACAGAGTGGCTCATATACCAGAAAGCGTCTAAAGAGATGGGACGGTTCCGCTATGTTGGTTAGCAAGCTACGGAGATGGCTGACCAGCTGTTGTTGTCTTTCTTCTTTTAGATTTTATTTAACCGGCCGAGAGGTGCAAACACCGCCCCCTACTGTACTGGAGTGTGAGTCCGGTTACGACCTATCACTACCGCTATAACCTTCTCTTATCTAACCCTGCATATCTAACTAAATAAAATAATTCCCTACAAACTAAACTACTCCCATCACCACCACCCAATCCTATTCCCAGTCCAAACTACTCCCATCACCACCACCCAATCCTATTCCCAGTCCAAACGTCTCCCATCACCACCACCCAATCCTATTCCCAGTCCAAACTACTCCCATCACTACCACCCAATCCTATTCCCAGTCCAAACTACTCCCATCACCACCACCCAATCCTATTCCCAGTCCAAACTACTCCCATCACCACCAGCCAATCCTATTCCCAGTCCAAACTACTCCCATCACCACCAGCCAATCCTATTCCCAGTCCAAACTACTCCTATCACCACCAGCCAATCCTATTCCCAGTCCAAACTACTCCCATCACTACCACCCAATCCTATTCCCAGTCCAAACTACTCCCATCACCACCAGCCAATCCTATTCCCAGTCCAAACGTCTCTGTCATACAACCTCTCCCTGTCTACATCGTTACATTTCCCCAACCCATTCCCTCTACCATACAGCCCCATTACCCATTCCCTCTACCATACAGTCCCATTACCCATTCCCTCTACCATACAGCCCCATTACCCATTCCCTCTACCATACAGCCCCATTACCCATTCCCTCTACCATACAGCCCCATTACCCATTCCCTCTACCATACAGCCCCATTACCCATTCCCTCTACCATACAGCCCCATTACCCATTCCCTCTACCATACAGCCCCATTACCCATTCCCTCTACCATACAGCCCCATTACCCATTCCCTCTACCATACAGCCCCATTACCCATTCCCTCTACCATACAGCCCCATTACCCATTCCCTCTACCATACAGCCCCATTACCCATTCCAGAGCCCTTGTTCCTCTATCAATTCCAAAGAGAAATTAAATTCTGAATTAAATTCCGTATGCCCTCATCTTATTCCTAGATCACATAACTCCATCCCTTCTGTTACCACGACACGATCGTACGTACAGATTGCCTTGTATCGCAGGGGGGTTGAATGTTAAATGACGAGACAGAGGCATTGATGCGAGTATCCAGTCTTGTTCAGTACATCACAACCCAACCGGGTATCTCGAGCACACCGGTAAAACCCACGAGTTGCAGTAATGAACATTTACCAACAGATGGCATCATTGTGCCATCTTACACCCATAACAGGGGGGGTGCAGTACGAAAACGAATGCACTCACTACGGCTAGTCGCTCTGTCTGCTTTATTAAATGACTCAAATGTAAAAATGTACTATAAAAATGTACTATAAAACATTTGTTTTTGCTCTTAGTACTTTCATCCCAGTATCTCTGCCAATGATCTAATCTATTTTTCAGAAGGTTTTAATTTCCTCACAACTCCACCTGTGTATCCTGCACTGCTCTTGATCGCTACTTATCGCTACAATATAATGTCCATTAACTCCTGTTATAGAGCCCGGAAATCCAATAAAACTGAACATCAATACCGTATCTCTGTAAGCCAATCAACAGCGTCATTTATTTCTACCCATAAATCCTCACGTTCTGACTCTCCTGATCTTAAACTGCACTAAACTGATGCAGTCCCATCAGATTACCAGTCATAAATACACCTGCTTCTGTAAACTCTTTCTCGGGATCCTTGGAACCGTCTGTGTACACTCATAAATACACCTGCTTCAGTAAACCCCTTCACGGGATCCTTGGAACTGTCTGTGTACACTCATAAATACACCTGCTTCTGTAAACTCTTTCACGGGATCCTTGGAACCGTCTGTGTACACTCATAAATACACCTGCTTCAGTAAACCCCTTCATGGGATCCTTGGAACCGCCTGTGTACACTCATAAATACACCTGCTTCAGTAAACCCCTTCATGGGATCCTTGGAACTGTCTGTGTACACTGCAAGGCAAGAATGAAAGTGATTACTAATACGGTACCACTCATAAATACACCTGCTTCAGTAAACCCCTTCATGGGATCCTTGGAACCGCCTGTGTACACTGCAAGGCAAGAATGAAAGTGATTACTAATACGGTACCACTCATAAATACACCTGCTTCAGTAAACCCCTTCATGGGATCCTTGGAACCGCCTGTGTACACTGCAAGGCAAGAATGAAAGTGATTACTAATACGGTACCAGTCAAAGGTTTGGAAACACCGACTCATTCAAGGGGTTTTCTTTATTTCACTATGTTCTACATTTAAAAATTATAGTTAAGAGATCAGAACTGTGAAATAACACACCTGGAATCAAATAGGAATATCTTCTGTACACCACCCCTACCTTGTCACAACGCAACTGATTGGCTCAAACGCATTAAGAAGGAAATAAATTCCACAAATGGTCTTTTTAACAAGGCACACCTGTTCTTTGAAATGCATTCCAGGTGAATACCTTATGAAACTGGTTGAGAGAATGCCAAGAGTGTGCAAAGCTGTCATCAAAGCAAAGGGTGGCTACTTTGAAGAATCTTGTTTATCCATTTTTCTTGGTTGCTACATGATTCCATGTGTGTTATTTCATATTTTTGATGTCTTCACTATTTTTCAACAATGTATAAAATAGTTTAAAAAATAAAGAAAAAACCCTGGAATGAGGAGGTGTGTCCAAACGTTTGACTGGTACTGTATATGTTTACAGTATATATATATATATATAATTGGAAATGATGCAGACAATTACATGGATGGAAGCTACAATCTATCTGCATTATTAAAGCTGATCCGCCTGTTAACAAAATGAATAAGGCTGTACAGGGCAATATGAATGTCCAATACACACAATAGACTGACTGGGATGGGATTTCCCACAATCCCACAATACGGACATATTGGTAAAAACAAACTTCCCAGTTGTTGTCACTGAGTAGACTGATACAACCGATACTGTGATAACTACGGAAGTTCAAACCGCCGATTCCAACCAATGACTGTGAATATGAATCAGGGGGGAACGACCGCCCCTTCTATTGAACTACGGAAGTTCAAAGCCGATTCCAACCAATGACTGTAAATATGAATCGAGGGGAGCGAACGCCCCTTCTATTGAACCACGGAAGTTCAAAGCCGAATTCGGTTCAACAGGCAGAAAACAGGATCCCCAATTATAGTGAATGGGAAGGAAAAAAATGCATTCTTTGTGGTAAATCTTCGTGGAAAATAAAATAAAAATCGAAAACAATTATTTTACTAATAATTGCTTTTAATACACCAGATGTTGAACCAATTATTTTAAAACCGGACACAGAAGTTCTAATGATAATTTAGTCTCGAATACAAGCCTGCAGTACCCCGGTCGGCCTTCAATTAGAGTTCCTCAATGAGAGGGGGCAGCACTGAGCTATCTGTAACGTGACTTCCTGGAGTAGCTCAAACTGCACAACGTGAAGTTGGGAAAAGGGGGAGATACTCAAATCAGTTGCATAACTGAATGCATTCAACCAAAATGTGTCTTCCGCATAGGCCTATCGTCAACCAATCACATTTCTTAAATGCTTTCGGCGCTAAATTACAGCTAAAATTCGAGACGACAGTTAAGCCTAACTATACTGACCCGAAAATATAAACGCAACACAAATGCAAAGATTTTACAGAGTTACAGTTCATAGAAGAAAATCAACCAATTGAAACAAATTCATTAAGCCCTAATCTATGGATTTCACATGACTGGGCAGAGGCACAGCCATGGGTGGGGCTGAGAGGGTATAGGCTCACCCACTTGTGAGTCAGGCCCAGCCAATCAGAAATTGTTTTCCCCCCACAAAATAGCTTTATTACATACAGAAATACTCCTCAGCACCCCCTCCCGCAGGTGAAGAAGCTGGATGTGGAGGTCCTGGGGCTGGCGTGTTTACACGTGGTCTGCGGTTGTGAAGCCGGTTGGACGTACTGCCAAATTCTCAAAAAAGACATTGGGGGTGGCTTATAGTAGAGAAATGAACATTCAACATCTCTGTTTGACATTCCTGCAGTCAGCATGCCAATTGTACGCTCCCCCAAAACTTAAGACATCTGTGGCATTGTGTCGTGACACAAAACTGCACATTTTAGAGTGGCTTTTTATTGTCCCCAGCACAAGGTGCACCTGTGTAATGATGCTGTTTAATCAGCTTCTTGATATACCACACCTGTCAGGTGGTTGAATTATCTTGTTTTGTATGTATGAAAAAAATTCTGTGATCTTTTATTTCAGCTCATGAAACATGGGACCAACCCTGTTGTGTTTATATTTTTGTTCAGTATACTTACAAAACTTGGAGAGGACAGTTAAGCTTGTAGTCAACCAATCCTCTTAAATCCTTTGGGGCTAAATTCCAGCTAAACTTGGACAGGACAGTTAAGCTTGTAGTCAACCAATCCTCTTAAATCCTTTGGGGCTAAATTCCAGCTAAACTTGGACAGGACAGTTAGGCCTAACTACTTACAGAAAGCCTCTAATGAGAGCAACAGCAGTAAATAGCCGTATTAGACAGAAAGATATGAGGTCATTTCGTCAACCTTGTGAGGATCTACATGCTCAGAAGTTGTTCATTCAACATATTTGCTGTTACTTCACTCAGTTCTGTTTTAAATCTCCCTTCCTGTTTTAAATCTCCCTTCCTGTTTGACTTTCCCTGAGATATGATCATGTTACTTCACTCCATCCTGTTTTAAATCTCCCTTCCTGTTTTAAATCTCCCTTCCTGTTTGACAATCCCTGAGATATGATCCTATGTTACTTCACTCCATCCTGTTTTAAATCTCCCTTCATGTTTGACTTTCCCTGAGTTATGATCCTATGTTACTTCACCCCATCCTGTTTTAAATCTCCCTTCCTGTTTGACTTTCCCTGAGATATGATCCTATGTTACTTCACTCCATCTTGTTTGACATTCAACCTCTGAAATGAAAACAACAGTGGAGAACTAGTAACAATATTTTATTGAATCTAAAAGAGAAATCAAATGAAATGACATTAAATGACTTTTAATAATATGTTTGTCTGAGTGGTGTGTCTGAGTGGTGTGTCTGAGTCTGAGTGGTGTGTCTGAGTGGTGTGTCTGAGTGTGCCTGAGTGGTGTGTCTGTCTAAGTGTGTCTGAGTGGTGTGTCTGAGTGTGGTGTGTCTGAGTGTGGTGTGTCTGAGTGTAGTGTGTCTGAGTGTGGTGTGTCTGAGTGGTGTGTCTGTCTGAGTGTGTCTGAGTGGTGTGTCTGAGTGTGGTGTGTCTGAGTGGTGTGTCTGAGTGGTGTATCTGTCTGAGTGTGTCTGTCTGAGTGTGTCTGTGTGGGGTGTCTGAGTAGTGTGCCTGAGTGGTGTGTCTGTCTGAGTGTGTCTGAGTGGTGTGTCTGTCTGAGTGTGTCTGTGTGGTGTGTCTGAGTGGTGTGTCTGTCTGAGTGTGGTGTGTCTGAGTGTGTCTGTGTCTGAGTGGTGTGTCTGAGTGGTGTGTCTGTCTGAGTGTGTCTGTGTGGGGTGTCTGAGTGGTGTGTCTGAGTGGTGTGTCTGAGTGGTGTGTCTGTCTGAGTGTGTCTGAGTGGTGTGTCTGAGTGTGGTGTGTCTGAGTGGTGTGTCTGAGTGGTGTATCTGTCTGAGTGTGTCTGTCTGAGTGTGTCTGTGTGGGGTGTCTGAGTGGTGTGTCTGAGTGTGGTGTCTGAGTGTGCCTGAGTGGTGTGTCTGTCTGAGTGTGTCTGAGTGGTGTGTCTGTCTGAGTGTGTCTGTGTGGTGTGTCTGAGTGGTGTGTCTGTCTGAGTGTGGTGTGTCTGAGTGTGGTGTGTCTGAGTGGTGTGTCTGTCTGAGTGTGTCTGAGTGGTGTGTCTGAGTGTGTCTGTGTCTGAGTGGTGTGTCTGAGTGGTGTGTCTGTCTGAGTGTGTCTGAGTGGTGTGTCTGTCTGAGTGTGTCTGTGTGGTGTGTCTGAGTGGTGTGTCTGTCTGAGTGTGGTGTGTCTGAGTGTGGTGTGTCTGAGTGTGGTGTGTCTGAGTGGTGTGTCTGAGTGTGTCTGTGTCTGAGTGGTGTGTCTGAGTGGTGTGTCTGTCTGAGTGTGTCTGTGTGGGGTGTCTGAGTGGTGTGTCTGAGTGGTGTGTCTGAGTGGTGTGTCTGAGTGGTGTGTCTGTCTGAGTGTGCCTGAGTGGTGTGTCTGTCTGAGTGTGCCTTAGTGGTGTGTCTGTCTGAGTGTGTCTGAGTGGTGTGTCTGTGTGGTGTGTCTGAGTGTGGTGTCTGAGTGTGCCTGAGTGGTGTGTCTGTCTGAGTGGTGTGTCTGTCTGAGTGTGTCTGAGTGGTGTGTCTGAGTGTGGTGTGTGAGTGTGGTGTGTCTGAGTGTGGTGTGTCTGAGTGGTGTGTCTGTCTGAGTGTGTCTGAGTGGTGTGTATACATGTGAGAAAGTCGAACATTCTTCAGAAGACAGCTCCCCTCCTTCCACCTGACTGTCAGAAGACAGCTCCCCTCCTTCCACCTGACTGTCAGAAGACAGCTCCCCTCTTCAAACTGACTGTCAGAGGTCAACCCCCCTCTTCCACCTGACTGTCAGAAGACAGCTCCCCTCCTTCCACCTGACTGTCAGAGGTCAACCCCCCTCTTCCACCTGACTGTCAGAGGTCAACCCCCCCTCTTCCACCTGACTGTCAGAAGACAGCTCCCCTCTTCAAACTGACTGTCAGAGGTCAACCCCCCCTCTTTCCTCGTCCTTCTTTCTCCTGGAGTCTGTTTGGGGCTTTATAACCTGACACAGTGGGAGGCGAGCGGCGACATTCAGTTGGAGGAGACCACCATGCCCGAGTATCTGTTTGTTCTTGAGTGTTAAATGGTGTACAAGTGTAATCTAATGCGTTGTCTCTGAATATCTTGTTTTCCTAGAGTTTGTCTGGCCGTCCGTTCCTGCTCCTCCTCCCCGGGGGACGTGTCAGACTCCTAGTACTGCACCTCGGTCTCTTCAGGGGTGGTGCTCCGCTCGGAGACGTCCTCTCTCGTCTTCTGCTTTCTGGAGGTGGATGGCTGGTTCTCTGCGGCGCCCGTGGTGCGGTATCTTCTCCCTTCAACGCCGTCTCAAGGAAGGCGCTGGTTTCACCGGCTTTGGAAGGATTCATCGCGTAACGTTTGGCTTCCATCCGGCTGTCGTGGCGCACGAAGTCGGCCAACGTTTCCCCGTCGGCATTCGGGAGAACGTTTTTAACCTGTAAGAACACAAACAAGACACACAGATAAAAGATGATATTTTAGTCATTGATGGTTTTCGGGTCAGCCGTTGGAGTAGGATCTTTTCATTTATATCCCATTTGACTGACATGACTGAAGATGGAAGTCCGCAGGTCAGTGAAGGAAGGCCTTCCAGGCAGGCCCATCTCCTTCCACGCCTCCCTCAGGTAGATGGGCAGGTTCTTGATCTCAGTGTTGGTGGAATTGAAAAAGAAGTACTGGGCTTTCTTTCCTCCTGGCAGGCATTGCTTAAATTTCAGGAAGTCTGAAAACCAAGAGTACTCCTCTTTGGTCAGCGACATCTGGATCCTGGTTTGCATTTGTTTTGCGTTTCCCACCTATTAGAAAATGGAGGAAAAAAACAGGCATTAACGCTGTGGTGCCTGCAGTCGTTTCCAAAACCAACCAACCACGTTCAGGTGTACGGTTGGTTATAGACTTACGTTGATCAGACAGGTCCCAGACAGGCCCCACTGGGCCATGTTCAGGTGTACGGTTATAGACTTACGTTGATCAGACAGGTCCCAGACAGGCCCCACTGGGCCACGTTCAGGTGTACGGTTATAGACTTACGTTGATCAGACAGGTCCCAGACAGGCCCCACTGGGCCACGTTCAGGTGTACGGTTATAGACTTACGTTGATCAGACAGGTCCCAGACAGGCCCCACTGGGCCACGTTCAGGTGTACGGTTATAGACTTACGTTGATCCGACAGGTTCCAGACAGGCCCCACTGGGCCACGTTCAGGTGTACGGTTATAGACTTACGTTGATCAGACAGGTCCCAGACAGGCCCCACTGGGCCACGTTCAGGTGTACGGTTATAGACTTACGTTGATCAGACAGGTCCCAGACAGGCCCCACTGGGCCACGTTCAGGTGTACGGTTATAGACTTACGTTGATCAGACAGGTCCCAGACAGGCCCCACTGGGCCATGTTCAGGTGTACGGTTATAGACTTACGTTGATCAGACAGGTCCCAGACAGGCCCCAATGGGCCACGTTCAGGTGTACGGTTGGTTATAGACTTACGTTGATCCGACAGGTCCCAGACAGGCCCCACTGGGCCACGTTCAGGTGTACGGTTATAGACTTATGTTGATCAGACAGGTCCCAGACAGGCCCCAATGGGCCACGTTCAGGTGTACGGTTATAGACTTACGTTGATCAGACAGGTCCCAGACAGGCCCCACTGGGCCACGTTCAGGTGTACGGTTATAGACTTACGTTGATCAGACAGGTCCCAGACAGGCCACGCTGGACGTCCTCCACCTCCTTCACCATCATGTTTCTATAAAGGCCCGGGCTGTGGCCGTACATGGAGGTGAAATAGGCACACAGGAATCCGTAAAACCGGTTCTGGTTCTTCTGTGTCATTGTTTCTTCCAAGGTTTCTGTGGGAACATGAGAATAAAAACAGGATAACTTCCATAATGTCCTGTAAACATCTATAATAATAACAGACAGCTTCCATAATGTCCTGTGAACATCTATAATAATAACAGACAGCTTCCATAATATCCTGTGAACATCTATAATAATAACAGACAACTTCCATAATGTCCTGTGAACATCTATAATAATAACAGACAACTTCCATAATGTCCCGTGAACATCTCTGACATCTATAATAATAACAGACAACTTCCATAATGTCCTGTGAACATCTCTGACATCTATAATAATAACAGACAGCTTCCATAATGTCCTGTGAACATCTCTGACATCTATAATAATAACAGACAGCTTCCATAATGTCCTGTGAACATCTCTGACATCTATAATAATAACAGACAGCTTCCATAATGTCCTGTGAACATCTCTGATAATAACAGACAGCTTCCATAATGTCCTGTAAACATCTATAATAATAACAGACAGCTTCCATAATGTCCTGTGAACATCTCTGATAATAACAGACAGCTTCCATAATGTCCTGTGAACATCTATAATAATAACAGACAGCTTCCATAATGTCCCGTGAACATCTATAATAATAACAGACAGCTTCCATAATGTCCTGTGAACATCTCTGACATCTATAATAATAACAGACAGCTTCCATAATGTCCTGTGAACATCTATAATAATAACAGTCAGCTTCCATAATGTCCTGTGAACATCTATAATAATAACAGACAGCTTCCATAATGTCCTGTGAACATCTCTGACATCTATAATAATAACAGACAGCTTCCATAATGTCCTGTGAACATCTATAATAATAACAGACAGCTTCCATAATGTCCTGTGAACATCTCTGACATCTATAATAATAACAGACAGCTTCCATAATGTCCTGTGAACATCTCTGATAATAACAGACAGCTTCCATAATGTCCTGTGAACATCTATAATAATAACAGACAGCTTCCATAATGTCCCGTGAACATCTATAATAATAACAGACAGCTTCCATAATGTCCTGTAAACATCTATAATAATAACAGACAGCTTCCATAATGTCCTGTAAACATCTATAATAATAACAGACAGCTTCCATAATGTCCTGTGAACATCTCTGACATCTATAATAATAACAGACAGCTTCCATAATGTCCTGTGAACATCTATAATAATAACAGTCAGCTTCCATAATGTCCTGTGAACATCTATAATAATAACAGACAGCTTCCATAATGTCCTGTGAACATCTATAATAATAACAGACAGCTTCCATAATGTCCTGTGAACATCTCTGACATCTATAATAATAACAGACAGCTTCCATAATGTCCTGTAAACATCTATAATAATAACAGACAGCTTCCATAATGTCCCGTGAACATCTATAATAATAACAGACAGCTTCCATAATGTCCTGTGAACATCTCTGATAATAACAGACCGCTTCCATAATGTCCTGTGAACATCTATAATAATAACAGACAGCTTCCATAATGTCCTGTGAACATCTATAATAACAGACAGCTTCCATAATGTCCTGTGAACATCTATAATAATAACAGACAGCTTCCATAATGTCCTGTGAACATCTATAATAATAACAGACAGCTTCCATAATGTCCTGTGAACATCTATAATAATAACAGACAGCTTCCATAATGTCCTGTGAACATGTATAATAATAACAGACAGCTTCCATAATGTCCTGTGAACATGTATAATAATAACAGACAGCTTCCATAATGTCCTGTGAACATGTATAATAATAACAGACAGCTTCCATAATGTCCTGTGAACATCTATAATAACAGACAGCTTCCATAATGTCCTGTGAACATCTATAATAACAGACAGCTTCCATAATGTCCTGTGAACATCTATAATAATAACAGACAGCTTCCATAATGTCCTGTGAACATCTCTGATAATAACAGACAGCTTCCATAATGTCCTGTGAACATCTATAATAATAACAGACAGCTTCCATAATGTCCTGTGAACATCTATAATAACAGACAGCTTCCATAATGTCCTGTGAACATCTATAATAATAACAGACAGCTTCCATAATGTCCTGTGAACATCTATAATAATAACAGACAGCTTCCATAATGTCCTGTGAACATCTATAATAATAACAGACAGCTTCCATAATGTCCTGTGAACATCTATAATAATAACAGACAGCTTCCATAATGTCCTGTAGACATCTATAATAACAGACAACTTCCATAATGTCCTGTAAACATCTCTGACATCTATAATAACAGACAGCTTCCATAATGTCATGTGAACATCTATAATAACAGACAGCTTCCATAATGTCCTGTGAACATCTATAATAACAGACAGCTTCCATAATGTCCTGTGAACATCTATAATAACAGACAGCTTCCATAATGTCCCGTGAACATCTATAATAACAGACAGCTTCCATAATGTCCTGTGAACATCTATAATAACAGACAGCTTCCATAATGTCCTGTGAACATCTATAATAACAGACAGCTTCCATAATGTCCTGTGAACATCTATAATAACAGACAGCTTCCATAATGTCCTGTGAACATCTATAATAACAGACAGCTTCCATAATGTCCTGTGAACATCTATAATAACAGACAGCTTCCATAATGCCCTGTGAACATCTATAATAACAGACAGCTTCCATAATGTCCTGTGAACATCTATAATAACAGACAGCTTCCATAATGTCCTGTAGACATCTCTGATAATAACAGACAGCTTCCATAATGTCCTGTGAACATCTATAATAATAACAGACAGCTTCCATAATGTCCTGTGAACATCTATAATAATAACAGACAGCTTCCATAATGTCCTGTAGACATCTATAATAACAGACAACTTCCATAATGTCCTGTAAACATCTCTGACATCTATAATAACAGACAGCTTCCATAATGTCCTGTGAACATCTATAATAATAACAGACAGCTTCCATAATGTCCTGTGAACATCTATAATAATAACAGACAGCTTCCATAATGTCCTGTGAACATCTTTAATAACAGACAACTTCCATAATGTCCTGTAAACATCTCTGACATCTATAATAACAGACAGCTTCCATAATGTCATGTGAACATCTATAATAACAGACAGCTTCCATAATGTCCTGTGAACATCTATAATAACAGACAGCTTCCATAATATCCTGTGAACATCTATAATAATAACAGACAACTTCCATAATGTCCTGTGAACATCTATAATAATAACAGACAACTTCCATAATGTCCCGTGAACATCTCTGACATCTATAATAATAACAGACAACTTCCATAATGTCCTGTGAACATCTCTGACATCTATAATAATAACAGACAGCTTCCATAATGTCCTGTGAACATCTCTGACATCTATAATAATAACAGACAGCTTCCATAATGTCCTGTGAACATCTCTGACATCTATAATAATAACAGACAGCTTCCATAATGTCCTGTGAACATCTCTGATAATAACAGACAGCTTCCATAATGTCCTGTAAACATCTATAATAATAACAGACAGCTTCCATAATGTCCTGTGAACATCTCTGATAATAACAGACAGCTTCCATAATGTCCTGTGAACATCTATAATAATAACAGACAGCTTCCATAATGTCCCGTGAACATCTATAATAATAACAGACAGCTTCCATAATGTCCTGTAAACATCTATAATAATAACAGACAGCTTCCATAATGTCCTGTGAACATCTCTGACATCTATAATAATAACAGACAGCTTCCATAATGTCCTGTGAACATCTATAATAATAACAGTCAGCTTCCATAATGTCCTGTGAACATCTATAATAATAACAGACAGCTTCCATAATGTCCTGTGAACATCTCTGACATCTATAATAATAACAGACAGCTTCCATAATGTCCTGTGAACATCTATAATAATAACAGACAGCTTCCATAATGTCCTGTGAACATCTCTGACATCTATAATAATAACAGACAGCTTCCATAATGTCCTGTGAACATCTCTGATAATAACAGACAGCTTCCATAATGTCCTGTGAACATCTATAATAATAACAGACAGCTTCCATAATGTCCCGTGAACATCTATAATAATAACAGACAGCTTCCATAATGTCCTGTAAACATCTATAATAATAACAGACAGCTTCCATAATGTCCTGTAAACATCTATAATAATAACAGACAGCTTCCATAATGTCCTGTGAACATCTCTGACATCTATAATAATAACAGACAGCTTCCATAATGTCCTGTGAACATCTATAATAATAACAGTCAGCTTCCATAATGTCCTGTGAACATCTATAATAATAACAGACAGCTTCCATAATGTCCTGTGAACATCTATAATAATAACAGACAGCTTCCATAATGTCCTGTGAACATCTCTGACATCTATAATAATAACAGACAGCTTCCATAATGTCCTGTAAACATCTATAATAATAACAGACAGCTTCCATAATGTCCCGTGAACATCTATAATAATAACAGACAGCTTCCATAATGTCCTGTGAACATCTCTGATAATAACAGACCGCTTCCATAATGTCCTGTGAACATCTATAATAATAACAGACAGCTTCCATAATGTCCTGTGAACATCTATAATAACAGACAGCTTCCATAATGTCCTGTGAACATCTATAATAATAACAGACAGCTTCCATAATGTCCTGTGAACATCTATAATAATAACAGACAGCTTCCATAATGTCCTGTGAACATGTATAATAATAACAGACAGCTTCCATAATGTCCTGTGAACATGTATAATAATAACAGACAGCTTCCATAATGTCCTGTGAACATGTATAATAATAACAGACAGCTTCCATAATGTCCTGTGAACATCTATAATAACAGACAGCTTCCATAATGTCCTGTGAACATCTATAATAACAGACAGCTTCCATAATGTCCTGTGAACATCTATAATAATAACAGACAGCTTCCATAATGTCCTGTGAACATCTCTGATAATAACAGACAGCTTCCATAATGTCCTGTGAACATCTATAATAATAACAGACAGCTTCCATAATGTCCTGTGAACATCTATAATAACAGACAGCTTCCATAATGTCCTGTGAACATCTATAATAATAACAGACAGCTTCCATAATGTCCTGTGAACATCTATAATAATAACAGACAGCTTCCATAATGTCCTGTGAACATCTATAATAATAACAGACAGCTTCCATAATGTCCTGTAGACATCTATAATAACAGACAACTTCCATAATGTCCTGTAAACATCTCTGACATCTATAATAACAGACAGCTTCCATAATGTCATGTGAACATCTATAATAACAGACAGCTTCCATAATGTCCTGTGAACATCTATAATAACAGACAGCTTCCATAATGTCCTGTGAACATCTATAATAACAGACAGCTTCCATAATGTCCCGTGAACATCTATAATAACAGACAGCTTCCATAATGTCCTGTGAACATCTATAATAACAGACAGCTTCCATAATGTCCTGTGAACATCTATAATAACAGACAGCTTCCATAATGTCCTGTGAACATCTATAATAACAGACAGCTTCCATAATGTCCTGTGAACATCTATAATAACAGACAGCTTCCATAATGTCCTGTGAACATCTATAATAACAGACAGCTTCCATAATGTCCTGTGAACATCTATAATAACAGACAGCTTCCATAATGCCCTGTGAACATCTATAATAACAGACAGCTTCCATAATGTCCTGTGAACATCTATAATAACAGACAGCTTCCATAATGTCCTGTGAACATCTATAATAATAACAGACAGCTTCCATAATGTCCTGTGAACATCTATAATAATAACAGACAGCTTCCATAATGTCCTGTAGACATCTATAATAACAGACAACTTCCATAATGTCCTGTAAACATCTCTGACATCTATAATAACAGACAGCTTCCATAATGTCCTGTGAACATCTATAATAATAACAGACAGCTTCCATAATGTCCTGTGAACATCTATAATAATAACAGACAGCTTCCATAATGTCCTGTGAACATCTTTAATAACAGACAACTTCCATAATGTCCTGTAAACATCTCTGACATCTATAATAACAGACAGCTTCCATAATGTCATGTGAACATCTATAATAACAGACAGCTTCCATAATGTCCTGTGAACATCTATAATAACAGACAGCTTCCATAATGTCCTGTGAACATCTATAATAACAGACAGCTTCCATAATGTCCCGTGAACATCTATAATAACAGACAGCTTCCATAATGTCCTGTGAACATCTATAATAACAGACAGCTTCCATAATGTCCTGTGAACATCTATAATAACAGACAGCTTCCATAATGTCCTGTGAACATCTATAATAACAGACAGCTTCCATAATGTCCTGTGAACATCTATAATAACAGACAGCTTCCATAATGGCCTGTGAACATCTATAATAACAGACAGCTTCCATAATGCCCTGTGAACATCTATAATAACAGACAGCTTCCATAATGTCCTGTGAACATCTATAATAACAGACAGCTTCCATAATGTCCTGTAGACATCTCTGATAATAACAGACAGCTTCCATAATGTCCTGTGAACATCTATAATAATAACAGACAACTTCCATAATGTCCTGTGAACATCTCTGACATCTATAATAATAACAGACAGCTTCCATAATGTCCTGTGAACATCTATAATAATAACAGACAGCTTCCATAATGTCCTGTGGACATCTCTGACATCTATAATAATAACAGACAGCTTCCATAATGTCCTGTAGACATCTCTGACGTCTAGAAGAGTGGAATAACAGTGACATCCCAGATTGAGGAAAAACTTACTCAGCACTTGGGGGATCTTGACCTTGGCAAGAGACTGGCACTCCAGCAGGCTCTTTGTAGACACCCCCTTGCCTTCCTTGTTGGAGACGGCTCCTTTCACGGACTTGTTGATCTCCTTCATTGCCCGGTTGATCTCCTTCCAGTGGTTTTTGGTCAGCCGGCAGCCAGGCGGAGGGGTCTCCTCGGAGTATTGGAGAAATGCACCGATAGTCGAGGTGTAGATGTTGACCGTGGCGACGGCCTTGTTCTGCTGAAGGGTCTGAAACCATCTAAAACACACACACACCACACAGACACACACACACACACACCACACACACACCACAACATCCATTAGTGTGTTGTTAATGAACGCTGATGAGACTAAAGAGAAAGACAGATCTCTGCTCACCTCCTCATGTTGTCCTGGTCTGTCAGGAAACTGAGAGTGGATGGATATTTCTCATCCTTCGCCATGAACTTCAAAAATTGCTGCACCCTCTTGAGCTTCGCGGCACAATTTTGCTTCAGCTTATTGTTTGGACTGGGGCCTTCACAGATCTTCCTGAACCCCTCTATAAACACACCTAATCAAAGACACATAACATTTAGGACTGGGGCCTTCACAGGTCTTCCTGAACCCCTCTATAAACACACCTAATCAAAGACACATAACATTTAGGACACATAACATTTAGGACTTAAGACAGATCTCACAACATAAATCAGACAGGCTGTTTTTCTAATATGTTTCAAAAACAAATCATTTGAAGACAAAGAAGCATTTGATTCTATTCCCTCAGATGAATCAAATCAGACTTGAATAGTCACCTGCACAGTCAGGACAGACAAATAGGACGGGGCAGTGGACTCAATGTGAACTCAGGGTGGGGTCTGGGGCGGAGTGAAGCAGGCCAGATACAGCGGAGGACGGGTGGGGTCTGGGGCGGAGTGAAGCAGGCCAGACACAGCGGAGGACAGGCCAGTGGACTCAATGTGAACTCAGGGTGGGTTCTGGGGCGGAGTGAAGCAGGCCAGACACATCGGAGGACGGGTGGGGTCTGGGGCAGAGTGAAGCAGGCCAGACACAGCGGAGGACGGGTGGGGTCTGGGGCAGAGTGAAGCAGGCCAGACACAGCGGAGTACGGGTGGGGTCTGGGGCGGAGTGAAGCAGGCCAGACACAGAGGAGGACGGGTGGGGTCTGGGGCAGAGTGAAGCAGGCCAGACACAGCAATGGACGGGTGGGGTCTGGGGCAGAGTGAAGCAGGCCAGACACAGCGATGGACGGGTGGGGTCTGGGAAGCAGGCCAGACACAGTGGAGGACGGGTGGGGTCTGGGGCAGAGTGAAGCAGGCCAGACACAGCGGAGGACGGGTGGGGTCTGGGGCAGAGTGAGGCAGGCCAGACACAGCGGAGGCCCAACACAAGTGACCCTAAAGTTACAGGACTTTTTCCACTTATTGTCGTGTCACAGCTTGAATTTAACAAGAATTAAACCTAGATATGTTTGTCACTGGCCTTCACACGATACCCCATAATGTCAAAGTGGAATTACGTTTTTCATATTTTGTTTTTACAAATGAATTAAAAATGAAAAGCTGGAATGTGACTCAGTCAATAAGTTTTCAAACCCTTATGTTATGGTACGCCGAGGAGTAAAAATGCACTTACGTTTATTTAACCCTTATTTGACCAGGTATGAGATAAATAGCATGGACTCACTGTGTGTGTAATAATAGTGTTTCAAATTATTTTTGAATGACTACCTCATCTCTGTACCTCACACATACAAGTATCTGTAATGTCCCTCAGTCGAGCAGTGCATTTCAAACACAGATTCAACCACAAAGACAAGGGAGGTTTTCCAATGTCTCGTAAAGAAGGGCACCTATTGGTAGATGGGTATAAAAAAAAATGTGAGTACCACTCCTCCATATTTTCAAGCTTAGTGGTGGCTGCATCATGTTAAGGTTATGCTTGTCATTGTTAAGGACTGGGGAGTTTTTCAGGATAAAAAATAAACAGAATGGAACTAAGCACAGGCAAAATCCGAGAGGAAAACCTGGTTCAGTCTGCTTTCCACCAGACACTGGGAGATGAATTCACCTTTCAGCAGGACAATAACCTAAAACACAATGCGAAATCTACACTGGAGTTGCTTAACAAGACAGTGAATGTTCCTGAGCGGCCAAGTTTACAGGTTTGACTTAAATCTATGGCAAGACCTGAAAATGGCTGTCTAGCAATGATCAACAAACAATTTGACAAAACTTTAAGAATATTGAAAAGAATAATGGGCAAATGTTGCACAATCCAGGTGTGAAAAACTTTAGAGACTCACCCAGACAGACTCACAGCTGTAATCGCTGCCAAAGGTGCTTCTACAATGTATTTACTCAAGGGTGTGAATACTTAAGTAAATGAGATATTTCTGTATTTAATTTTCAATAAATTTTGCAAACATTTCCACAAACATGTTTAGATTTTGTCATAATGGGGGCCTGTAGAGAGAAACCTATTTCATCCATTTTGAATTCAAGTTGAAGCAACAAAATGTGGAATAAGTCAAGGGGTAAGAATACTTTCTGACTGTGATTAGCTGGACCCTTTTCTACAACGTGAACACAAAAACAGTGAGGCAAAACAAAAAGCCTTTAGGCTATTCAAATACAAAATACTATTTAAAGCCAGTACTTACTCAGAGCAGAGCCCGGGAAGGGAGTTTGGCTGCTAGATCCGAGCGCCGTGGCCTCCTCTATCTGGGCTCCTGAACCTACGACTTGGTCCTGCTGTAGCTCCTCTTGTTCTGTGTCTGACGCAGGACGAGACGGCTCGGTCTGAAATCTGGACCTCTTCGCTGACCTCGTCTTCCCCGACCTCGCGTTCGCTGACCTCGCCCTGACACTCGTCGTCTTCTGCCTTTTCAGTAGCTGATACCTCTTCCTCGCTCTATTCAGTTCCGAGGTCAGCTTCAGGTTGTCCTCTCTAACGGATTGGATGATCGCACTTCTCTTGGTCAGGGCCTCATCGCGCTCTTGCAAAGCTTTCCGTAGCCTCAGGATGGGCGCCTGGCAGTGGCAGGAATAATCTCCGCAGCTCACGTCCTCCTCCTCCTCTTCCAAAGGAGACAGCAGTGAATCTAAAGAGTTGTCCTCCTCTTCCTGCTTTGTTTCCCACTCCACAATATCCAAATGGGTGGCCAGCGGGACGACAGGGTTGGACGCCCTCAACGTGGCCAGCCGCTCCATGGTCAGCCGTCTCCTGAGTTCCTCTAAAGCCCGTCTCCTCTGCGATCGGTCGAGCTCTGTGTGTGACTCCATGTGCCGGTCCAGCCGGCTGGCATGGGTGGAGCATCCTGTCACTGGGCACGGCTCCTGCCTGATGTTGACACGGCCCGACTGCCAATTACAAAGGAGGATCCTCTCCTCCGTGTTCCTCACATTGTGCGTGTGCCTCAGGTGCTGACTGAAGCCGACCACAACCTTAGGGCAAAGCGGACAGGAACGCACTGCAGAGCGCACCGGAGTTCTCTCTAGTATGAAAAAAAAAAAAGTCAAAAGAACATAAAAAAATATATTTTAAAAAACACCACACAATCAGTGATCCAACAAGTACAATGCTCCAGGCTGATTAGTTGTTGCTTAGAAACAACACCTGAGACCACACCTTCTCACTCAAGAACATCTTTAACCCCGCCTTCCACTAAAACACTCCTCCTCCCACTAAAACACTCCTCCTCCCCACTAAAACACTCCTCCTCCCCACTAAAACACTCCTCCTCCCCACTAAAACACTCCTCCTCCCACTAAAACACTCCTCCTCCCCACTAAAACACTCCTCCTCCCACTAAACACTCCTCCTCCCCACTAAAACACTCCTCCTCCCACTAAAACACTCCTCCTCCCCACTAAAACACTCCTCCTCCCACTAAAACACTCCTCCTCTCCCACTAAAACACTCATCCTCCCACTAAAACACTCATCCTCCCCACTAAAACACTCCTCCTCCCACTAAAAACACTCCTCCTCCCACTAAAACAGTCCTCCTCCCACTAAAACACTCCTCCTCCCACTAAAACACTCCTCCTCCCCACTAAAACACTCCTCCTCCCACTAAAACACTCCTCCGCCTCCCCACTAAAACACTCCTACCTCCCACTAAAACACTCCTCCTCCCCACTAAAACACGCCTCCTCCCCACTAAAACACTCCTCCTCCCACTAAAACACTCCTCCTCCCACTAAAACTCCTCCCACTAAAACAGTCCTCCTCCCACTAAAACACTACTCCTCCTCCCACTAAAACACTCCTCCTCCCCACTAAAAACACTCCTCCTCCACTAAACACACTCCTCCTCCTCCCCACTAAAACACTCCTCCTCCCACTAAAACACTCCTCCTCCCCACTAAAACATCCTCCTCCCACTAAAACACTCCTCCTCCCCACTTAAAACACTCCTCCTCCCACTAAAACACTCCTCCTCCCACTAAAACACTCCTCCTCCCACTAAAACACTCCTCCTCCCACTAAAACACTCCTCCTCCCCACTAAAAACACTCCTCCTCCCACTAAAACACTCCTCTCCTCCCACTAAAACACTCCTCCTCCCCCTAAAAACACTCCTCCTCCCACTAAAACACTCCTCCTCCCCACTAAAACACTCCTCCTCCCACTAAAACACTCCTCCTCCCCACTAAAACACTCCTCCTCCCCACTAAAAACACTCCTCCCTCCTCCCACTAAAACACTCCTCCTCCCACTAAAACACTCCTCCCCCCACTAAAACACGCCTCCTCCCACTAAAACACTCCTCCTCCCACAAACACTCATCCTCCCACTAAACACTCATCCTCCTCCCACTAAACACTCACTCCTCCTCCCCACTAAAACACTCCTCCTCCCCACTAAACACTCCTCCTCCACACTAAAACACTCCTCCTCCCCCTAAAACACTCCTCTCCCACTAAAAAAACTCCTCCTCCCACTAAAACACACCCCTCCTCCCACTAAAACACTCTCCTCCCCACTAAAGACACTCATCCTCACCACTAAAACACTCCTCCTCCCACATAAAACACTCCTCCTCCCACTAAAACACTCCTCCTCACCCACTAAAACACTCCTCCTTCCTCCCCACTAAAACACTCCTCCTCCCACTAAAACACTCCTCCCCACTAAAACACTCCTCTCCCACTAAAACACTCCTCCTCCCACTAAAACACTCCGCCTCCCACTAAAAGCAACGCCGCCTCCCCACTAAAACACTCCTCCTCCCACTAAAGGACACTCCTCCTCCCCACTAAAAACCCCTCCTCCCCACTAAAACACTCTCTCTCCCACTAAAAACACTCCTCCCCACTAAAACACTCTTCCTCCCCACTAAAACAACTCCTCCTCCCCACTAACACCTCCTCCTCCACTAAAACACCTCTCCTCCCACTAAAACACTCCTCCTCCCACGAAAACACTCCTCCTCCCACTAAAACACTCCTCCTCCCCACTAAAACACTCCTCTCCTTCCACTAAAACACTCCTCCTCCCACTAAAACACTCCTCCTCCCACGAAAACACTCCTCCTCCCACTAAAACACTCATCCTCCCCACTAAAACACTCCTCCTCCCCCACTAAAACACTCCTCCTCCCACTAAAACACTCCTCCTCCCACTAAACACTCCTCCCACTAAAACACTCCTCCTCCACTAAAACACTCCTCCTCCCACTAAAACACTCCTCCTCCCCACTAAAACACTCCTCCTCCCACTAAAACACTCCTCCTCCCACTAAAACACTCCTCCTCCCCACTAAAACACTCCTCCTCCCACTAAAACACTCCTCCTCCCACTAAAACACTCCTCCTCCCCACTAAAACACTCCTCCTCCCCACTAAAACACTCCTCCTCCCACTAAAACACTCCTCCTCCCACTAAAACACTCCTCCTCCCACTAAAACACTCCTCCTCCCACTAAAACACTCCTCCTCCCACTAAAACACTCCTCCTCCCCACTAAAACACTCCTCCCCCCACTAAAACACTCCTCCTCCCACTAAAACACTCCTCCTCCCCACTAAAACACTCCTCCTCCCCACTAAAACACTCCTCCTCCCACTAAAAACACTCCTCCTCCCACTAAAACACTCCTCCTCCCCACTAAAACACTCCTCCTCCCCACTAAAACACTCCTCCTCCCACTAAAACACTCCTCCTCCCCACTAAACACTCCTCCTCCCACTAAACACACTCCTCCTCCCCACTAAACACTCCTCCTCCCACTAAAACACTCCTCCTCCCCACTAAAACACTCCTCCTCCCCACTAAACCACTCCTCCTCCCCACTAAAACACTCCTCCTCCCACTAAAACACTCCTCCTCCCCACTAAAACACTCCTCCTCCCACTAAAACACTCATCCTCCCCACTAAAAACACTCCTCCTCCCACTAAAACACTCCTCCTCCCCACTAAACACTCCTCCTCCCCACTAAAACACTCCTCCTCCCACTAAAACACTCCTCCTCCCCACTAAACACTCCTCCTCCCCACTAAAACACTCCTCCTCCCACTAAACACTCCTCCTCCCCACTAAAACACTCCTCCTCCCACTAAAACACTCCTCCTCCCACTAAAACACTCATCCTCCCCACTAAAACACTCCTCCTCCCCACTAAAACACTCCTCCTCCCCACTAAAACACTCCTCCTCCCCACTAACACTCCTCCTCCCACTAAAACACTCCTCCTCCCCACTAAAACTCCTCCTCCCCACTAAAACACTCCTCCTCCCACTACAACAAACACCCCTCCTCCCACTAAACACTCATCCTCCCCACTAAACACTCCTCCTCCCCACTAACACTCCTCCTCCCACTAAAACACTCCTCCTCCCCACTAAAACACTCCTCCTCCCACTAAAACACCCTCCTCCCCACTAAAACCTCCTCCTCCTCCTCCCACTAAACACTCCTCCCCACTAAAAACACTCCTCCTCCCACTAAAACACTCCTCCTCCCACTAAAACACTCCTCCTCCCCACTAAAACACTCCTCCTCCCACTAAACACTCTCCTCCTCCCACTAAAACACTCCTCCTCCCCACTAAAACACCCTCCTCCCCACTAAAACACTCCTCCTCCCACTAAAACACTCCTCCCCACTAAAACCTCTCCTCCCCCCACTAAAACACTCCTCCCCCCACTAAAACACTCTCCTCCTCCCACTAAAACACCTCTCCTCCCACTAAAACACTCCTCCTCCCACTAAAACACTCCTCCTCCCACTAAAACACTCCTCCTCCCCACTAAAACACTCCTCCTCCTTCCACTAAAACACTCCTCCTCCCACTAAAACACTCCTCCTCCCACTAAAACACTCCTCCTCCCACTAAAACACTCCTCCTCCCCACTAAAACACTCCCTCCTCCCCACTAAACACTCCTCCTCCCTAAACACTCCTCCTCCCACTAAAACACTCCTCCTCCCCACTAAAACACTCCTCTCCTCCCACTAAAACACTCCTCCTCCCACTAAAACACTCCTCCTCCCACTAAAACACTCCTCCTCCCACTAAACACTCCTCCTCCCACTAAACATCCTCCTCCCACTAAAACACTCCTCCTCCCCCTCCCCACTAAACACTCCTCCTCCCCACTAAAACACTCCTCCTCCCACTAAAACACTCCTCCTAACCTCCCTCCCACTAAACACACTCCTCCTCCCCACTAAAAACCTCTCCTCCCCACTAAAACACTCCCCTCCCCACAAACACACTCCTCCTCCCCCCACTAAAACACTCCTCCTCCCACTAAAACACTCCTCCTCCCCACTAAAACACTCCTCCTCCCCACTAAAACACTCCTCCTCCCCACTAAACACTCCTCTCCCCACTAAAAACACTCTCCTCCCCCTCCCACTAAACCTCCTCCTCCCCACTAAAACACTCCTCCTCCCACTAAAACCTCCCCTCCCACTAAAACACTCCTCCTCCCACTAAAAAAACACTCCTCCCCCACTAAAACACTCCTCCTCCTCCCCACTAAAACACTCCTCCTCCCCACTAAACACTCCTCTCCCACTAAACACTCCTCCTCCCCACTAAAACACTCCTCTCCCCACTAAAACACTCCTCCCCTCCCCACTAAACACTCCTCCTCCTCCCACTAAAACACTCCTCCTCCTCCTCCCCACAACACTCCTCCTCCCACTAAAACACTCCTCCTCCACAAAAACACACTCCTCCTCCCACTAAAACACTCCTCCTCCCCACTAAAACACTCCTCCTCCCACTAAAACACTCCTCCTCCCACTAAAACACTCCTCCTCCCCACTAAAACACTCCTCCTCCCACTAAAACACTCCTCCTCCCCACTAACACACTCCTCCTCCCACTAAACACTCCTCCTCCCACTAAAACACTCCTCCTCCCACTAAACACTCCTCCTCCCACTAAAACACTCCTCCTCCCACTAAAACTCCTCCTCCCACTAAAACACTCCCCCTCCCCACTAAACACTCCTCCTCCCACTAAAACACTCCTCCTCCCCACTAAAAACACTCCTCCCTCCCACTAAAACACTCCTCCTCCCCACTAAAACACTCCTCCTCCCCACTAAAACACTCCTCCTCCCACTAAAACACTCCTCCTCCCCACTAAAACAGTCCTCCTCCCCACTAAAACACTCCTCCTCCCACTAAACACTCCTCCTCCCCACTAAAACACTCCTCCTCCCCACTAAACACTCCCTCCTCCCACTAAAACCCTCTCCTCCCCACTAAAACACTCCTCCTCCCACTAAAACACTCATCCTCCCCACTAAAACACTCCTCCTCCCCTAAAACACCCTCCTCCCACTAAAACAGTCCTCCTCCCCACTAAAACACCTCCTCCTCCCACTAAAACACTCCTCCTCCCCACTAAAACACTCCTCCTCCCACTAAAACACTCCTCCTCCCACTAAACACACTCCTCCTCCCACTAAAACACTCCTCCTCCCCACTAAAACACTCCTCCTCCCCACTAAAACACTCCTCCTCCCCCTAAAACACTCCTCCTCCCACTAAAACACTCCTCCTCCCCACTAAAACACTCCTCCTCCCACTAAAACACTCATCCTCCCACTAAAACAGTCCTCCTCCCCACTAAAACACTCTTCCTCCCCACTAAAACACTCCTCCTCCCACTAAAACACTCATCCTCCCCACTAAAACACTCCTCCCTCCCCAATCTAAAACACTCCTCCTCCCCACTAAAACACTCCTCCTCCCCACTAAAACACTCATCCTCCCCACTAAAACACTCCTCCTACCCACTAAAACACTCCTCCTCCCACTAAAAAACACTCCTCCTCCCCACTAAAACACTCCTCCTCCCCACTAAAACACTCCTCCTCCCACTAAAACACTCCTCCTCCCCATTAAAACACTCCTCCTCCCCCTAAAACAACTCCCCCTCCCACTAAAACACTCCTCCTCCCACTAAAACACTCCTCCTCCCACTAAAACACTCCTCCTCCCCACTAAAACACTCCTCCTCCCCACTAAAACACTCCTCCTCCCCACTAAAACACTCCTCCTCCCCACTAAAACACTCCTCCTCCCACTAAAACACTCCTCCTCCCCACTAAAACACTCATCCTCCTCCCACTAAAGACACTTCCTCCTCCCCACTAAAACAACTCCTCCTCCCACTAAAAACACTCCTCCTCCCACTAAAACACTCCTCCTCCCACTAAAACACTCCATCCTCCCCACTAAAACACTCCTCCTCCCACTAAAAACACTCCTCCTCCCACTAAAACACTCCTCCTCCCACTAAAACACTCATCCTCCCCCACTTAAACACACTCATCCTCCCCACTAAAACACTCCTCCTCCCACTAAAACACTCCTCCTCCACTAAAAAACACTCCTCCTCCCCACTAAAACACTCCTCCTCCCCGACTAAAACACTCTCCTCCCACTAAAAACCTCTCCTCCCCACTAAAACACTCCTCCTCCCACTAAAACACTCTCCTCCCACTAAAACACTCATCCTCCCCACTAAACACTCCTCCTCCCACTAAAACACTCCTCCTCCCCACTAAAACACTCCTCCTCCCCACTAAAACACTCCTCCTCCACTTAAACACTCCTCCTCCCCACTAAAACCACTCCTCCTCCCACTAAAACACTCCTCCTCCCACTAAAACCACACCCCTCCTCCCACTAAAACACTCATCCCTCCCCACTAAAACACTCCTCCTCCCCCACTAAACACTCCTCCTCCCACTAAAACACTCCTCCTCCCCACTAAAACACTCCTCCTCCCCACTAAAACACTCCTCCTCCCCACTAAAACACTCCTCCTCCCACTAAAACACTCCTCCCCACTAAAACAACTCCTCCTCCCCACTAAAACACTCCTCCTCCCACTAAAACACTCCTCCTCCCCACTAAAACACTCCTCCTCCCCACTAAACACTCCTCCTCCCACTAAAACACTCCTCCTCCCCACTAAAACACTCCTCCTCCCCACTAAAACACTCCTCCTCCCACTAAAACACTCCTCCCCACTAAAACACTCTTCCTCCCCACTAAAACACTCCTCCTCCCCACTAAAACACTCCTCCTCCCACTAAACACCTCTCCTCCCACTAAAACACCTCCTCCTCCCACTAAAACACTCCTCCTCCCACTAAACACTCCTCCCACTAAAACACTCCTCCTCCACTAAAACACTCCTCCTCCCCACTAGAAACAACTGCCTCCTCACACTAAAACACTCCCTCCTCCCACGTAAAACCACTCCCTTCCTCCCACCTTAAAAACACTCCTCCTCCCACTAAAACACATCCTCCTCCCCACTAAAACACTCCCTCCTCCCACGTAAAACAGTCCTCCTCCCACTGAAAACCACTCCTCCTCCCCACTGAAAACACTCCTCCTCGCCCACTAAAGACACTCCTCCCTCCCACTAAAACCACTCCTCCTCCGCACTGAAAACACTCCTCTCCCCCACTAACAAACACTCCTCCTCCCCACTAAACACTCCTCCCCCCACTAAACACTCCTCCTCCCACTAAAACACTCCTCCTCCCCACTAAAACAACTCCCTCCTCCCCACTTAAAACACGTCCTCACTCCCCACTAGAAACCAGCCTCCTCCTCCCCACTAAAACACTCCTCCTCCCACTAAAAAAACACTCCTCCTCCCCACTAGAAACACTCCTCCTCCCACTAAAACACTCCTCTCCCACTACACTCCTCCTCCCACTAAAAACACTCCTCCTCCACTAAAACACTCCTCCTCCCCACTAAACACTCCTCCTCCCACTAAAACACTCCTCCTCCCCACTAAAACACTCCTCCTCCCCACTAAAACACTCCTCCTCCCCACTAAAACACTCCTCCTCCCCACTAAAACACTCCTCCTCCCCACTAAAACACTCCTCCTCCCCCTAAAACACTCCTCCTCCCACTAAACACTCCTCCTCCCACTAAAACACTCCTCCTCCCACTAAAACACTCCTCTCCCCACTAAAACACTCCTCCTCCACTAAAAACACTCCTCCTCCCACTAAAACACTCCTCCTCCCACTAAAACACTCCTCCTCCCACTAAAACACTCCTCCTCCCCACTAACACACTCCTCCTCCCACTAAAACACTCATCCTCCCACTAAAACACTCCTCCTCCCACTAAAACACTCCTCCTCCCACTAAAACACTCCTCCTCCCACTAAAACACTCCTCCTCCCACTAAAACACTCCTCCTCCCCACTAAACACTCCTCCTCCCCACTAAAACACTCCTCCTCCCCACTAAAACACTCCTCTCCCACTAAAACACTCCTCCTCCCCACTAAACACTCCTCCTCCCACGAAACACTCCTCCTCCCACTAAAACACTCCTCCTCCCACTAAAACACTCCTCCTCCCCCACTAAAACACTCCTCCTACCCCACTAAAACACTCTCCCTCACTAAAACATCCTCCTCCCCACTAAACACTCCTCCTCCCACTAAAACACTCCTCCTCCCCACTAAAACACTCCTCCTCCCCACTAAAACACTCCTCCTCCCCACTATAAAACACTCCTCCTCCCACTAAAACACTCATCCTCCCACTAAAACACTCACTCTCTCCCACTAAAAACATCTCCTCCCCACTAAAACACTCCTCCTCCCCACTAAAACACTCCTCCTCCCCCACTAAAACACTCCTCCTCCCACTAAAAACACTCCTCCTCCCACTAAAAACACTCCTCCTCCCACTAAAACACTCTCCTCCCACTAAAACACTCCTCCTCCCCACTAAACACTCCTCCTCCCACTAAAACACTCCTCCTCCCCACTAAAACACTCCTCCTCCCACTAAAACACTCATCCTCCCACTAAAACAGTCCTCCTCCCACTAAAACACTCTTCCTCCCCACTAAAACACTCCTCCTCCCCACTAAAACACTCATCCTCCCCACTAAACACTCCTCCTCCCACTAAAACACTCCTCCTCCCCACTAAACACTCCTCCTCCCCACTAAAACACTCATCCTCCCCACTAAAACACTCCTCCTCCCCACTCTAAAACACTCCTCCTCCCCACTAAAACACTCCTCCTCCCCACTAAAACACTCCTCCTCCCCACCTAAAACACTCCTCCTCCCCACTTAAAACACTCCTCCTCCCCACTTAAAACACTCCTCCTCCCACTTAAAACACTCCTCCTCCCCACTAAACACTCCCTCCTCCCCACTAAACACTCCTCCTCCCACTAAACACTCCTCCTCCCCACTAAAACACTCCTCCTCCCCACTAAAACACTCCTCCTCCCCACTAAAACACTCCTCCTCCCCACTAAAAACACTCCTCCTCCCACTAAAACACTCCTCCTCCCCACTAAAACACTCATCCTCCCACTAAAACACTCCTCCTCCCCACTAAAACACTCCTCCTCCCACTAAAACACTCCTCCTCCCACTAAAACACTCCTCCTCCCACTAAAACACTCATCCTCCCCACTAAAACACTCCTCCTCCCACTAAAACACTCCTCCTCCCACTAAAACACTCCTCCTCCCACTAAAACACTCATCCTCCCCACTAAAACACTCATCCTCCCCACTAAAACACTCCTCCTCCCACTAAAACACTCCTCCTCCCACTAAAACACTCCTCCTCCCCACTAAAACACTCCTCCTCCCCACTAAAACACTCATCCTCCCCACTAAAACACTCATCCTCCCCACTAAAACACTCATCCTCCCCACTAAAACACTCCTCTGTTGTCAGCCTGGAGTTGAATCTATTCTAGTTCCAGAACTGTTTTAAAAACAGAACATACTGGAGTTACTCAGGTCTCCTCCTCTTCCACCAACTTACCAGTTATCTCTCCCTCCTCCTCCTTCACTCCAAACACTGCATCCTATAAATCAAATCACATGTTATTTGTCACATACAGGTGTTCAGCAGATGTTATTTGTCACATACAGGTGTTCAGCAGATGTTATTTGTCACATACAGGTGTTCAGCAGATGTTATTTGTTACATACACCTGTTCAGCAGATGTTATTTGTCACATACAGGTGTTCAGCAGATGTTATTTGTCACATACAGGTGTTCAGCAGATGTTATTGCGGGTGTAGTGAAATGCTTGTGTTTCTAGCTCTGACAGTGCACTAATATCTAACAATACACACAATGTAAAGGAAGGGAATTAAGAATATATAAATATATGGACGAGCGACGTCAGAGCAGCATAGACTGAGATACAGTAGAATAGGATAGAATACAGTATATACATATGAGATGAGTAATGCATAGACTGAGATACAGTAGAATAGGATAGAATACAGTATATACATATGAGATGAGTAATGCATAGACTGAGATACAGTAGAATAGGATAGAATACAGTATATACATATGAGATGAGTAATGCATAGACTGAGATACAGTAGAATAGGATAGAATACAGTATATACATATGAGATGAGTAATGCATAGACTGAGATACAGTAGAATAGGATAGAATACAGTATATACATATGAGATGAGTAATGCATAGACTGAGATACAGTAGAATAGGATAGAATACAGTATATACATATGAGATGAGTAATGCATAGACTGAGATACAGTAGAATAGGATAGAATACAGTATATACATATGAGATGAGTAATGCATAGACTGAGATACAGTAGAATAGGATAGAATACAGTATATACATATGAGATGAGTAATGCATAGACTGAGATACAGTAGAATAGGATAGAATACAGTATATACATATGAGATGAGTAATGCATAGACTGAGATACAGTAGAATAGGATAGAATACAGTATATACATATGAGATGAGTAATGCATAGACTGAGATACAGTAGAATAGGATAGAATACAGTATATACATATGAGATGAGTAATGCATAGACTGAGATACAGTAGAATAGAATACAGTATATACATATGAGATGAGTAATGCATAGACTGAGATACAGTAGAATAGGATAGAATACAGTATATACATATGAGATGAGTAATGCATAGACTGAGATACAGTAGAATAGGATAGAATACAGTATATACATATGAGATGAGTAATGCATAGACTGAGATACAGTAGAATAGGATAGAATACAGTATATACATATGAGATGAGTAATGCATAGACTGAGATACAGTAGAATAGGATAGAATACAGTATATACATATGAGATGAGTAGTGCCAGATGTGTAAACATTATTAAAGTGACCAGTGTTCCATTTATTAAAGTGGCCAGGGATTCCTAGTCTATGCCTATAGGGCAGCAGCCTCTAATGTGCTAGTGATGGCTATTGAACAGTCAAATGGCCTTGAGATACAAGCTGTTTTTCAGTCTCTCAGCTTTGATGCACCTGTACTGACCTCGCCTTCTGGATGATAGCGGGGTGAACAGACAGTGTTTCGGGTGGCTGTTGTCCTTGGTGATATTTTTGGCCTTCCTGTGACATCGGATGGTGTAGGTGTCCTGGAGGGCAGGTAGTTTGCCCCCGGTGATGCGTTGGGCAGACCGCACCACCCTCTTGCAGTTGTGGGCGTTGCCGTACCAAGCTGTGATACAGCCCGACAGGATGCTCTCAATGGTGCATCCACTTCCTCCTCAGTAACCTCCTCCTCTGTCACTCTGAACTCGTCTTCCTCTTCTTCCTTAGTAACCTCCTCCTCCTCTGTCATTCTGAACTCATATTCCTCTTCCTCCTCAGTAACCTTCTCCTCTTCCTCTGTCACTCTGAACTCGTCTTCCTCTTCTTTCACTGTAACTTTCATCTCCTCTTCTTTTACCGTAAAATCCTCCTCTTCCTCTTTCACTCTGAACTCGTCTTCCTCTTCTTTAACTGAAACGTCTTTCTCTTCCTCTTTCACGGCAACAGTCTCACCCTCTACCTGTTTTTGTATTGTAACAGCCTCCTCTTCCTCCTCCTCTTTGACCAGAGCTTCTTCCTCCTCTTTCACGACATGGTTCAGCCACAGACCCTCTTTCTCTGTCCAGCAGACATCCTCCTCTTCTTTAACAGGAGGAGAGAAGTTTAGTGAGCTCATGTTCGGGGATGTTAGCTAACTACCTGGTGAAATAAACAAAATAGCTAGTTAACATGTGCGACTAGCCTAGTGCTAGGCTATTTTAGCTATTCAGCTTGCTTATTAGTAACGTACATATTAAATTAAATGGAAAGTGGGTGTAACTATCTATACGACCGAAATTTGTTTTAAAACACAGTGAATAATATACACTGAAAGCGTCTCAAGAGCTCTAATGTTTCGGTTTTGTTTCGGCTAGAAAACTCCCGAGGTGTCTGACTGGCTGTTGTTGATGACGGTGGAGAAACACCCCGTCCACTGGATTATACGTCACAGACGCACATCCGCTATCTCTCCTGCTGACTGGAGTGTCGTAAACGCAGTTTAGGAAAGACAAAGCTGGAATGGCACTTTTTTTTGGTCGCAACAACTAAATTCACATAGAAATATGTGTTATAGATATGTCATTCTTATTGAAATCCAGTCTAAGAAGAGGTAAATCTGTTCTATGTGTTATAGATCTGTCATTCTCATTGAAAGCTAGTCTAAGAAGAGGTAAATCTGTTCTGTTTCTATTTCTACGTTGGTGGATGGGCATCGTCCTCTGGTTCCAAAGGGCTACATATTTTAATACAGAAATGAAAAGTTGTTTTTCACAAGTATTTCACTACAACCGTAAAAACATTGTCACCAGTGCTGTTTGTCGTCCTGGTAACACAGTCAACCTTTTTGATTCGACGACCGGAGTTGGAATCGCAGACAGCATCATGATTAATAAAATGTCATTCTAACCAAATAATGGGACGTGCTCATTATAAATACATTGTGATTTAGTTTCGGTATCAGACTCAATTTTGTGTTGTGATTTTGTTTGCAGAGCGTACCGGCTGGCAGTTTATCCGAGAAGGGGGTATACGGCGCGTCATCCCTGCGTATCGTCTCATCTATGAAGCGCGCAATACCCAGAATCAAAGGAATTTAACATAGTGAGTTTGAATAAAAAACAGTTCATTTAGTAAATCTAGCCTGCTGTAATGTTATTCAAGACATCGACCTAATGCCTGCGCCTTATGTAAAAATTACTATTAGTTAGCGTGTCCTCTATAACAACAGATTCAAGCGTAACCAGATAAACTTGGCGTTGGAGACTAAATTACTTTCAACGCGCACTAATCCCGTGTCACTGTCGCTAGAGTAGGGACTTCAACTAACTTTGGCTCCCATCTAGTGGAAATGAATGGTACCTACACTGGACAGCTAGTTGTCAAAGTAGGCTTTTAATAATATATACCATTTAGCAGATGCCTTTTATCTAAAGCGAAACTGGCTACATGGTTGTGGAAACAGATCCTAGAAACAGGATTAGAATGTTGATCTCATGGATGGTCAGTCCTTGCCTCTATTGGTCAGTCCTCGCCTCTTATTGGTCAGTCCTTGCCTCTATTGGTCAGTCCTCGCCTCTATTGGTCAGTCCTCGCCTCTATTGGTCAGTCCTTGCCTCTATTGGTCAGTCCTCGCCTCTTATTGGTCAGTCCTTGCCTCTATTGGTCAGTCCTTGCCTCTATTGGTCAGTCCTCGCCTCTTATTGGTCAGTCCTTGCCTCTATTGGTCAGTCCTCGCCTCTTATTGGTCAGTCCTCGCCTCTATTGGTCAGTCCTTGCCTCTATTGGTCAGTCCTCGCCTCTATTGGTCAGTCCTCGCTTCTATTGGTCAGTCCTTGCCTCTATTGGTCAGTCCTTGCCTCTTATTGATCAGTCCTTGCCTCTTATTGATCAGTCCTTGCCTCTTATTGGTCAGTCCTTGCCTCTTATTGGTCAGTCCTTGCCTCTTATTGATCAGTCCTTGCCTCTTATTGATCAGTCCTTGCCTCTATTAGTCTGTCTATGAATTTGAGAGTGGTTACATTTCTCCAGCCCTCAGCTTTTTATCGAAAGAGGAACAAGGTGACACTATATTGTTCCTACTACTGATAGACACTTTAAGAGGTTTCAAGATGCAGATTAAATACATACCAAAATATGTTATAGATACAAATGTCCCATTACTCAGACAGTTAGTGAAAACACAGCATCCAGCACAGCAAACAATCAATCAAATGTATTTTACATCAAAATAATAACTATAGAGGGTGCAGCAGTTCAACGCCTCAGGAGCAACTGTCAGTTGGCTTTTCATAGCAGAGCATTCATAGATTGAGAGAGAGAGAGCCAAAAACAAACATGATCACGGGTAAAACAACATGACAAGTCAACACATCCGCTGAAACAGGTAAAACAACAGGACCGGTTAAGTTAACACAGGACTTCTCCTCCATATTAAGGAACACCAGCCTTCTCCTCCTCCATATCTGGGAACACCAGCCTTCTCCATATCAGGGAACACTAGCCTTCTCCTCCTCCATATCTGGGAACACCAGCCTTCTCCTCCTCCATATCAGGGAACACCAGCCTTCTCCTCCTCCATATCAGGGAACACCAGCCTTCTCCATATCAGGGAACACCAGCCTTCTCCTCCTCCATATCAGGGAACACCAGCCTTCTCCTCCTCCATATCAGGGAACACCAGCCTTCTCCTCCTCCATATCTGGGAACACCAGCCTTCTCCTCCTCCATATCAGGGAACACCAGCCTTCTCCATATCAGGGAACACTAGCCTTCTCCTCCTCCATATCAGGGAACACCAGCCTTCTCCTCCTCCATATCTGGGAACACCAGCCTTCTCCTCCTCCATATCAGGGAACACCAGCCTTCTCCTCCTCCATATCAGGGAACACTAGCCTTCTCCTCCTCCATATCAGGGAACACCAGCCTTCTCCTCCTCCATATCAGGGAATACCAGCCTTCTCCTCCTCCATATCAGGGAACACTAGCCTTCTCCTCCTCCATATCAGGGAACGCTAGCCTTCTCCTCCTCCATATCAGGGAACACCAGCCTTCTCCTCCTCCATATCAGGGAACACTAGCCTTCTCCTCCTCCATATCAGGGAACACCAGCCTTCTCCTCCTCCATATCTGGGAACACCA
The DNA here is from genome assembly GCF_002021735.2 of Oncorhynchus kisutch. Taxonomy (NCBI): domain Eukaryota; kingdom Metazoa; phylum Chordata; class Actinopteri; order Salmoniformes; family Salmonidae; genus Oncorhynchus; species Oncorhynchus kisutch. Next base: position 127,964 of record NW_022265147.1, on the reverse strand, counting down.
GCCTTCTCCTCCTCCATATCAGGGAACACCAGCCTTCTCCTCCTCCATATCAGGGAACACTAGCCTTCTCCATATCAGGGAACACCAGCCTTCTCCTCCTCCATATCTGCGAACACCAGCCTTCTCCTCCTCCATATCTGGGAACACCAGCCTTCTCCTCCTCCATATCAGGGAACACTAGCCTTCTCCTCCTCCATATCAGGGAACACCAGCCTTCTCCTCCATATCAGGGAACACTAGCCTTCTCCATATCAGGGAACACCAGCCTTCTCCTCCTCCATATCAGGGAACACCAGCCTTCTCCTCCTCCATATCAGGGAACACCAGCCTTCTCCTCCTCCATATCAGGGAACGCCAGCCTTCTCCTTCTCCATATCAGGGAACACCAGCCTTCTCCTTCTCCATATCAGGGAACACCAGCCTGCTCCTCCATATCAGGGAACACCAGCCTGCTTCCCCCAAAGTGATCGATAGTATATAGTGATGTTGATCGGTCCGTAACCCCCGACATTTAAAATGTAGGCGCCAGCAGAGGGCTTCAAAGTAGGCCTATGACTCCTTTCCAATCGGAAAACTCCCGGTTGCCGCATTGAAAGTGCCCTTCGTCGCGAAGTCTTCCTCCACGAAGTGCTGTCTGCAGATCCTGCTAACTCGAGCTGGCACTTCCTTCCTCTTCAGGTCTTCAAAACGTTGTGGGTCCTTGAGCAGCCGACGGGGATTTTGTTTGGAGCCAATTCATACAGCCTGGCGCTATACAGTTCATGTTTGAATTACTACGTGTTGTTGCCATCTTTGTTGTCTGCCACCTAACCTCACTCAATTCAATTCAATTCCAGGGCTTTATTGGCATGGGAAACATGTGTTAACATTGCCAAAGCAAGTGAGGTAGACAACATACAAAGTGAATATATAAAGTGAAAAACAACAAAAATTAACAGTAAACATTACACATACAGAAGTTTCAAAACAATAAAGACATTACAAATGTCATATTATATATACAGTGTTTTAACAATGTACAAATGGTTAAGGGACACAAGATAAAATAAATAAGCATAAATATGGGTTGTATTTATAATGGTGTTTGTTCTTCACTGGTTGCCCTTTTCTTGTGGCAACAGGTCACAAATCTTGCTGCTGTGATGGCACACTGTGGAATTTCACCCAGTAGATATGGGAGTTTTTCAAAATTGGATTTGTTTTTGAATTCTTTGTGGATCTGTGTAATCTGAGGGAAATATATCTCTCTAATATGGTAATACATTGGGCAGGAGGTTAGGAAGTGCAGCTCAGTTTCCACCTCATTTTGTGGGCAGTGAGCACATAGCCTGTCTTCTCTTGAGAGCCATGTCTGCCTACGGCGGCCTTTCTCAATAGCAAGGCTATGCTCACTGAGTCTGTACATAGTCAAAGCTTTTCTTAAGTTTGGGTCAGTCACTGTGGTCAGGTATTCTGCCACTGTGTACTCTCTGTGTAGGGCCAAATAGCATTCTAGTTTGCTCTGTTTATTTGTTAATTCTTTCCAATGTGTCAAGTATTTATCTTTTTGTTTTCTCGTGATTTGGTTGGGTCTAATTGTACTGTTGACCTGGGGCTCTGTAGGGTGTGTTTGTGTTTGTGAACAGAGCCCCAGGACCAGCTTGCTTAGGGGACTCTTCTCCAGGTTCATCTCTCTGTAGGTGATGGCTTTGTTATGGAAGGTTTGGGAATCGCTTCCTTTTAGGTTTCCATACCCAACTATAACATCTTCCGTCAAGATAGAACTGCCAAAGGGGGAGGAGTTGCAGTTTACTGCAGAGATAGCCTGCAAAGTAATGTCATACTTTCCAGGTCCATACCCAAACAGTTCGAACTACTAATTTTGAAATTTACTCTCTCCAGAAATAAGTCTCTCACGGTTGCCGCCTGCTACCGACCCCCCTCAGCTCCCAGCTGTGCCCTGGACACCATTTGTGAATTGATTGCCCCCCATCTAGCTTCAGAGTTTGTTCTGTTAGGTGACCTAAACTGGGATATGCTTAACACCCCGCCAGTCCTACAATCTAAGCTAGATGCCCTCAATCTCACACAAATCATCAAGGAACCCACCAGGTACAACCCTAACTCTGTAAACAAGGGCACCCTCATAGACGTCATCCTGACCGACTGGCCCTCCAAATACACCTCCGCTGTCTTCAACCAGGATCTCAGCGATCACTGCCTCATTGCCTGTATCCGCTACGGAGCCGCAGTCAAACGACCACCCCTCATCACTGTCAAACGCTCCCTAAAACACTTCTGTGAGCAGGCCTTTCTAATCGACCTGGCCCGGGTATCCTGGAAGGACATTGACCTCATCCCGTCAGTTGAGGATGCCTGGTCATTCTTTAAAAAGTAACTTCCTCACCATTTTAGATAAGCATGCTCCGTTCAAAAAATGCAGAACTAAGAACAGATACAGCCCTTGGTTCACCCCAGACCTGACTGCCCTCGACCAGCACAAAAACATCCTGTGGCGGACTGCAATAGCATCGAATAGTCCCCGTGATATGCAACTGTTCAGGGAAGTCCGGAACCAATACACGCAGTCAGTCAGGAAAGCTAAGGCCAGCTTCTTCAGGCAGAAGTTTGCATCCTGTAGCTCCAACTCCAAAAAGTTCTGGGACACTGTGAAGTCCATGGAGAACAAGAGCACCTCCTCCCAGCTGCCCACTGCACTGAGGCTAGGTAACACGGTCACCACTGATAAATCCATGATTATCGAAAACTTCAATAAGCATTTCTCAACGGCTGGCCATGCCTTCCGCCTGGCTACTTCAACCTCGGCCAACAGCTCCGCCCCCCCGCAGCTCCTCGCCCAAGCCTCTCCAGGTTCTCCTTTACCCAAATCCAGATAGCAGATGTTCTGAAAGAGCTGCAAAACCTGGACCCGTACAAATCAGCTGGGCTTGACAATCTGGACCCTCTATTTCTGAAACTATCTGCCACCATTGTCGCAACCCCTATTACCAGCCTGTTCAACCTCTCTTTCATCTCGTCTGAGATCCCCAAGGATTGGAAAGCTGCCGCAGTCATCCCCCTCTTCAAAGGGGGAGACACCCTGGACCCAAACTGTTACAGACCTATATCCATCCTGCCCTGCCTATCTAAGGTCTTCGAAAGCCAAGTCAACAAACAGGTCACTGACCATCTCGAATCCCACCGTACCTTCTCCGCTGTGCAATCTGGTTTCCGAGCCGGTCATGGGTGCACCTCAGCCACACTCAAGGTACTAAACGATATCATAACCGCCATCGATAAAAGACAGAGTTCAGTGTGTCAAATCGGAGGGCATGCTGTCCGGTCCTCTGGCAGTCTCTATGGGGGTGCCACAGGGTTCAATTCTCGGGCCGACTCTTTTCTCTGTGTATATCAATGATGTTGCTCTTGCTGCGGGCGATTCCCTGATCCACCTCTACGCAGACGACACCATTCTATATACTTTCGGCCCGTCTTTGGACACTGTGCTATCTAACCTCCAAACAAGCTTCAATGCCATACAACACTCCTTCCGTGGCCTCCAACTGCTCTTAAACGCTAGTAAAACCAAATGCATGCTTTTCAACCGGTCGCTGCCTGCACCTGCATGCCCGACTAGCATCACCACCCTGGATGGTTCCGACCTAGAATATGTGGACGTCTATAAGTACCTAGGTGTCTGGCTAGACTGCAAACTCTCCTTCCAGACTCATATCAAACATCTCCAATCGAAAATCAAATCAAGAGTCGGCTTTCTATTCCGCAACAAAGCCTCCTTCACTCAAGCCGCCAAGCTTACCCTAGTAAAACTGACTATCCTACCGATCCTCGACTTCGGCGATGTCATCTACAAAATGGCTTCCAACACTCTACTCAGCAAACTGGATGCAGTCTATCACAGTGCCATCCGTTTTGTCACTAAAGCACCTTATACCACCCACCACTGCGACTTGTATGCTCTAGTCGGCTGGCCCTCGCTACATATTCGTCGCCAGACCCACTGGCTCCAGGTCATCTACAAGTCTATGCTAGGTAAAGCTCCGCCTTATCTCAGCTCACTGGTCACGATGGCAACACCCATCCGTAGCACGCGCTCCAGCAGGTGTATCTCACTGATCATCCCTAAAGCCAACACCTCATTTGGCCGCCTTTCGTTCCAGTACTCTGCTGCCTGTGACTGGAACGAATTGCAAAAATCGCTGAAGTTGGAGACTTTTATCTCCCTCACCAACTTCAAACATCAGCTAGCTGAGCAGCTAACCGATCGCTGCAGCTGTACATAGTCTATTGGTAAATAGCCCACCCTTTTCACCTACCTCATCCCCATACTGTTTTTATTTATTTACTTTTCTGCTCTTCTGCACACCAATATCTCTCTACCTGTACATGACCATCTGATCATTTATCACTCCAGTGTTAATCTGCAAAATTTTAATTATTTGCCTACCTCCTCATGCCTTTTGCACACATTGTATATAGACCCCCCCTTTGTTTTCTACTGTGTTATTGACTTGTTAATTGTTTACTCCATGTGTAACTCTTTGTTGTATGCTCACACTGCTATGCTTTATCTTGGCCAGGTCGCAGTTGCAAATGAGAACTTGTTCTCAACTAGCCTACCTGGTTAAATAAAGGTGAAATAAAAAAAAATAAAAAAAGGTGGTTGTAGAATTTAACGGCTCTTTTCTGGATTTTGATAATTAGTGGGTATCGGCCTAATTCTGCTCTGCATGCATTATTTGGTGTTCTACGTTGTACACGGAGGATATTTTTGCAGAATTCTGCGTGCAGAGTCTCAATTTGGTGTTTGTCCCATTTTGTGAAGTCTTGGTTGGTGAGCGGACCCCAGACCTCACAACCATAAAGGGCAATGGGCTCTATGACTGATTCAAGTATTTTTAGCCAAATCCTAATTGGTATGTTGAAATTTATGTTCCTTTTGATGGCATAGAATGCCCTTCTTGCCTTGTCTCTCAGATCGTTCACAGCTTTGTGGAAGTTACCTGTGGCGCTGATGTTTAGGCCAAGGTATGTATAGTTTTTTGTGTGCTCTAGGGCAACAGTGTCTAGATGGAATTTGTATTTGTGGTCCTGGTGACTGGACCTTTTTTGGAACACCATTATTTTGGTCTTACTGAGATTTACTGTCAGGGCCCAGGTCTGACAGAATCTGTGCATAAGATCTAGGTGCTGCTGTAGGCCCTCCTTGGTTGGTGACAGAAGCACCAGATCATCAGCAAACAGTAGACATTTGACTTCGGATTCTAGCAGGGGGAGGCCGGGTGCTGCAGACTTTTCTAGTGCCCGCGCCAATTCGTTGATATATATGTTGAAGAGGGTGGAGCTTAAGCTGCATCCCTGTCTAACCCCACGACCCTGTGTGAAGAAATGTGTGTGTTTTTGGCCAATTTTAACCGCACACTTGTTGTTTGTGTACATGGATTTTATAATGTCGTATGTTTTACCCCCAACACCACTTTCCATCAGTTTGTACAGCAGACCCTCATGCCAAATTGAGCCGAAGGCTTTTTTGAAATCAACAAAGCATGAGAAGACTTTGCCTTTGTTTTGGTTTGTTTGGTTGTCAATTAGGGTGTGCAGGGTGAATACATGGTCTGTTGTACGGTAATTTGGTAAAAAGCCAATTTGACATTTGCTCAGTACATTGTTTTCATTAAGGAAATGTACAAGTCTGCTGTTAATGATAATGCAGAGGATTTTCCCAAGGTTACTGTTGACACATATTCCACGGTAGTTATTGGGGTCAAATTTGTCTCCACTTTTGTGGATTGGGGTGATCAGTCCTTGGTTCCAAATATTGGGGAAGATGCCAGAGCTAAGTATGATGTTAAAGAGTTTTAGTATAGCCAATTGGAATTTGTTGTCTGTATATTTGATCATTTCATTAAGTATACCATCAACACCACAGGCCTTTTTGGGTTGGAGGGTTTTTATTTTGTCCTGTAACTCATTCAATGTAATTGTAGAATCCAGTGGGTTCTGGTAGTCTTTAATAGTTGATTCTAAGATCTGTATTTGATCATGTATATGTTTTTGCTCTTTATTCTTTGTTATAGAGACAAAAAGATTGGAGAAGTGGTTTACCCATTCATCTCCATTTTGGATAGATAATTCTTCGTGTTGTTGTTTGTTTAGTGTTTTCCCATTTTCCCAGAAGTGGTTAGAGTCTATGGATTCTTCAATTGCATTGAGCTGATTTCTGACCTGCTGTTCCTTCTTTTTCCGTCGTGTATTTCTGTATTGTTTTAGTGATTCACCATAGTGAAGGCGTAGACTCAGGTTTTCCGGGTCTCTATGTTTTTGGTTGGACAGGTTTCTCAATTTCTTTCTTAGATTTTTGCATTCTTCATCAAACCATTTGTCATTATTGTTAATTTTCTTTGGTTTTCTATTTGAGATTTTTAGATTTGATAGGGAAGCTGAGAGGTCAAATATACTGTTGAGATTTTCTACTGCCAAGTTTACACCTTCACTATTACAGTGGAACGTTTTACCCAGGAAATTGTCTAAAAGGGATTGAATTTGTTGTTGCCTAATTGTTTTTTGGTAGGTTTCCAAACTGCATTCCTTCCATCTATAGCATTTCTTAATGTTACTCAGTTCCTTTGGCTTTGATGCCTCATGATTGAGTATTGCTCTGTTTAAGTAGACTGTGATTTTGCTGTGGTCTGATAGGGGTGTCAGTGGGCTGACTGTGAACGCTCTGAGAGACTCTGGGTTGAGTTCAGTGATAAAGTAGTCTACAGTACTACTGCCAAGAGATGAGCTATAGGTGTACCTACCATAGGAGTCCCCTCGAAGCCTACCGTTGACTATGTACATACCCAGCGTGCGACAGAGCTGCAGGAGTTGTGACCCATTTTTGTTGGTTATGTTGTCATAGTTGTGCCTAGGGGGGCATATGTGGGAGGGAATGCTGTCACCTCCAGGCAGGTGTTTGTCCCCCTGTGTGCTGAGGGTGTCAGGTTCTTGTCCGGTTCTGGCATTTAGGTCGCCACAGACTAGTACATATCCCTGGGCCTGGAAATTATTGATTTCCCCCTCCAGGTTGGAGAAGCTGTCTTCATTAAAATATGGCGATTCTAGTGGGGGGATATAGGTAGCACACAGGAGGCCATTTTTCTCTGTTAGGATAATTTCCTTTTGAATTTCTAGCCAAATGTAGAATGTTCCTGTTTTGATTAATTTAATGGAGTGAGTTAGGTCTGCTCTATACCAAATTAGCATACCCCCTGAGTCCCTTCCCTGTTTCACACCTGGTAGTTTGGTGGATGGGACTACCAGCTCTCTGTAACCTAGAGGGCAACCAGTGGGTCCGTCTCCTCTATACCAGGTTTCTTGCAGGATGACAATGTCTGTATTACCGATTTCTTTGGTGAAGTCCGGGTTTCTGCTCTTTAGGCCAAAGGCAGATGACCTCAGGCCTTGGATATTCCAGGATGATATAGTGAAGGCTTTTTGTTCCATAGAGTGTCCAATGTTGTTGCTCGTGGTTTGGCCTCAGGCCAGTAAGTGTGAGCAGAGCCTGCTGAGCATCTGGTACATGCCATTGGCTTGGGCGAGTGTGAGAGTGGGGGTTGGGACTGTTTGCCCGCTCACTACCTGGGCGTATGTGTGGCTTCCATGTTGAGGCCCTCTTTGCGGGGGTGGGGTGCATGGGGTGGGCAGGAGTGGCATAGGTCTGATCTGAGGGGGCCTAAATGGGGTGTGGGCATGGTTGACGTGGGGGGGGTGTTGATTGGTTGGGGTGGGGGTGTGGATGTGTCTGGGTGTACTGTGGTCTGGATGTAATTCCTCTTGGCGTGGGTCCTCTATGTGTAGGTCCAGGGAGGGGTCCTGCAGGTCTGGGAGGGTGTCTCGCTGGTCTGGGTGGGGTGTCTATTGATCTGTTGCTCCTGTGTGAAGTGTTGGGGATACGTTTGAGAGCGATGTCCTTTAGAGTCCGGGCAAAGGTGGGCACTGCTACCTTGTAGAGGTGGACCTGGTCATAGAGGCTGTTCAAGTCCAGGGTGGAGTGGTGGGTCAGGAAAACATTTGGTTTTGAGGCACAGTCACGGGAAATACTTGCGTTTACCCGATGTATTGTGGCAGGGTGGAAGTCTTTTCGTGGTAGCAGGGTGGAGATAACCACTTGTGCGTTGGGGAAAGTAGAAGAAGCCTTTTCAATCACTCCCTTCAGTGCTGTGGCCACCCTTTCCTGCTGTGCTCTCAGGTCGTTTGTGCCTGTGTGTATTATTATGTGGCTGGGTGAACCTAGTTGGTCCTCAGACAGAAGGTCAAGGGCACGCTGGGTGTTTGGACACCAGAGTTTAGACACACTGTGTTTGTGAAAATGTTTTTTTTTTCTATATATTTCCCATTTGAGTCCATAAGTAGTATAATCTGTGTCTTGTGTTTGTACTCAGTGGGTGTGAGGGGGTTGTCAGAAGGGCTATCAGGGTGGCTGACAGGGGGGGTGTTCAGAGGGGGTGAGAGCCGCTGGGCTTGTGGTTCTTCGTTTGTCTGTTCTGCTGTGATGTCGACTCTATGGTCAGGGTCTGGTGTGGACTGTTCTGCTGTGGTGTCGAGACTTTTGTCAGGTGCTGAGGTGGGCTGTTCTGCTGGCTTCTCTGTGGGGGTGGCCACCTCTCTAGTGGGTTGTTCTCTGTCACACGCCGTCCCCCTCAACCTCTCCTCCGTCCCCCTCACCCTCTCCTCCATCCCCCTCACCCTCTCCTCCATCCCCCTCAACCTCTCCTCCACCAACAGTCTGATCCTCTCCTCTAATGCTCTGTTCTTCTCCTGATTCTGCTCTTTCTCCTGTTGAAGTTGTCTCACTCTCTTCGATTCACTCTCCATGTGAAAACTCAACACCACAATCTGCTGATTTCTGGCAATTTAACATGGCACTGCCCATAGATGTGGCTGTATACAGTCCACTCAGACCTGTCCTGACATGTTGTTATCTACCTTCCAGCCCTCCATTCACCCACTCAGACCTGTCCTGACACGTTGTTATCTACCTTCCAGCCCTCCATTCACCCACTCAGACCTGTCCTGACACGTTATCTACCTTCCAGCCCTCCATTCAGAATAACTCATTTCTGTAAGTACATAGATGTAGATAATGAATGTTCACTAGTGGCTAACATAGTTCAAAAATATTCATTTAATCTTTATTCAGATACAAAAATGTTGAATATTTTTTATTTTACCTTTCTTTAACTAGGCAAGTCAGTTAAGAACAAATTCTTATTTTCAATGACGGCCTAGGAACAGTGGGTTAACTGCCTGTTCAGGGGCAGACAGATTTGTACCTTGTCAGCTCGGGGGTTTGAACTTGCAACCTTCCGGTTACTAACACTCTAACCACTAGGCTACCCTAGGATACTAATGGGAAACATTCATGAAGTAGCAGGGAAATGTTGTAATAACACTGATGGGAACATTCAAAAAGTAGCTAGGAAATGTTTTAATAATACCAATGGGAACATTCATGGAGTAGCTAGGAAATGTTTTTTTTGTCAGCAACTTATCATCGTTATCCGAACTACGTTATCACATTTTCATACAACTTTAGCTTGAAGACTAAGGGCTCTATTGAATCCACTACGCCCAAGTTCAGCTTTACAGCGTGATTGAAATGTAAAGGCAATGCATTCAAGGTAAACCCTGCACGTGTCGGCTCAATCCGAAATGACCTTTTATATTTTTATAGCGGAATCTGTAACACTTCAGCTGTACAGACTGAATAGAGCCCTGGTGCACAAATTAACTCAATGAAACCAAAATACTAAATTCATGAAGGTTATAATTAAGAAATACACACTGGGTCCATGCTTTCGAAACATAAGCAACCGTTTCCATTTTAAAAACAGGTTCTCCGGCACAAAATGCTGATCAGGAAATTAAAATCCTAAATTTACTGAAGAGTGAATTGAATAAGGAACTACCTCTTTCTTCAGCCTTAAACACAAACACAGTGCTATTGCCTAATATCCATATTGAATAGACTATATTACAGGAACACCAAAATGTAGGACCGACAACGTTGATATTGCCTAATATCCAGATTGTGGAAAGAACCAAATCAAATCAAATGTATTTATTTATATGGCCCTTCTTATATCAGCTGATATCTCAAAGTGCTGTACAGAAACCCAGCCTAAAACCCAATGTTTAGAATATGGTATGTTTACAGGTTTAACTCTCATTATCATCCAACAGATGGCAGTATTGCAGTCCCATTATCACCCTACAGATGGCAGTATTGCAGTCTCATTATCACCCTACAGATGGCAGTATTGCAGTCTCATTATCATCCAACAGATGGCAGTATTGCAGTCCCATTATCACCCTACAGATGGCGGTATTGCAGTCTCATTATCATCCTACAGATGGCTGTCTCATTATCATCCTACAGATGGCAGTATTGCAGTCTCATTATCATCCTACAGATGGCAGTATTGCAGTCTCATTAGCATCCTACATATGGCAGTATTGCAGTCTCATTAGCATCCTACATCTGATGGCAGTATTCCAGTCTCATTATCATCCTACAGATGGCAGTCATTATCATCCTACAGACGGCAGTATTGTAGTCTCATTATCATCCTACAGATGGCAGTATTGCAGTCTCATTATCATCCTACCGATGGCAGTCTCATTATCATCCTACCGATGGCAGTCTCATTATCATCCTACAGATGGCAGTATTGCAGTCTCATTATCATCCTACAGATGGCAGTATTGCAGTCTCATTATCACCCTACAGATGGCAGTATTGCAGTCTCATTAGTATCCTACAGATGGCAGTATTCCAGTCTCATTATCATCCTACAGAAGGCAGTCATTATCATCCTACAGATGGCAGTATTGTAGTCTCATTATCATCCTACAGATGGCAGTATTGCAGTATCATTATCATCCTACCGATGGCAGTCTCATTATCATCCTACCGATGGCAGTCTCATTATCCCCCTACAGATGGCTGTCTCATTATCGTCCTACAGATGGCAGTATTGCAGTCTCATTATCACCCTACAGATGGCAGGCTAATTATCATCCTACCGATGGCAGTCTCATTATCACCCTACAGATGGCAGTATTCTAGTATCATGATCATCCTACAGATGGCAGTATTGCAGGCTCATTATCATCCTACAGATGGCAGTCTCATTATCATCCTACAGGTGGCTCACTGCAGGCTCATTATCATCCTACAGATGGCAGTATTGCAGGCTCATTATCATCCTACAGATGGCAGTCTCATTATCATCCTACAGATGGCTCACTGCAGGCTCATTATCATCCTACAGATGGCAGTATTGCAGGCGCATTATCATCCTACAGATGGCAGTCTCATTATCACCCTACAGATGGCTCACTGCAGGCTCATTATCATCCTACAGATGGCTGTCTCATTATCATCATACAGATGGCAGTATTGCAGGCTCATTATCATCCTACAGATGGCAGTCTCATTATCATCCTACAGATGGCAGTATTGCAGGCTCATTATCATCCTACAGATGGCAGTCTCATTATCACCCTACAGATGGCTGTCTCATTATCACCCTACAGATGGCAGTATTGCAGGCTCATTATCATCCTACAGATGGCAGTCTCATTATCACCCTACAGATGGCTCACTGCAGGCTCATTATCATCCTACAGATGGTAGTATTGCAGGCTCATTATCATCCTACAGATGGTAGTATTGCAGGCTCATTATCCTACAGATGGTGGTATTGCAGGCTCATTATCATCCTACAGATGGTAGTATTGCAGTCTCATTATCATCCTACAGATGGCAGTATTGCAGTCTCATTATCATCCTACAGATGGCAGTATCATTATCACCCTACAGATGGCAGTCTCATTATCACCCTACAGATGGCAGTATTGCAGGCTCATTATCATCCTACAGATGGCAGTCTCATTATCATCCTACAGATGGCAGTCTCATTATCACCCTACAGATGGCAGTCTCATTATCACCCTACAGATGGCTGTCTCATTATCACCCTACAGATGGCAGTCTCATTATCACCCTACAGATGGCAGTATTGCAGTTCTTTAAAGACGTTTATCTCGAGTCAGGAGGACTCGAATCAACAGTCTAGAAGGGGAATATTGGCAAATTTGTCAAATGTCTCTAACCCCTCGAACACAATGTTGGACTCTGTCAAAGTGCCCACCTCTCTCACTCAGGGAGAGATACATCACAGGGTTCCCCCCCATTCACTGCCGCGCTAGATACAACTGTGTGGAATATCACAAACCTATGAAAATAATCAACTTTGTCACTTGTGTAGATGTGAGATACGCCATCTACTTCTTATGTGATACATTTGGGTTGTGGGCTCACATCTACTTCTTATGTGATACATTTTAGTTGTGGGCTCACATCTACTTCTTATGTGATACATTTGGGTTGTCTCACATCTACTTCTTATGTGATACATTTGAGTTGTGGGCTTACATCTACTTCGTATGTGACACATTTGTACTTTTTCTGAGATCTTTGCCGAGCAGGAAACAGCAGTGTACTGCTCCTGCAACCAACACAAGCAGGAAACAGCAGTGTACTGGTCCTGTAACCAACACAAGCAGGAAACAGCAGTGTACTGCTCCTGCAACCAACACAAGCAGGAAACAGCAGTGTACTGCTCCTGTAACCAACACAAGCAGGAAACAGCAGTGTACTGGTCCTGTAACCAACACAAGCAGGAAACAGCAGCGTACTGGTCCTATAACCAACACAAGCAGGAAACAGCAGTGTACTGCTCCTGCAACCAACACAAGCAGGAAACAGCAGTGTACTGGTCCTGTAACCAACACAAGCATAGGGCTGTAACGTGTGCCATGTTATCTGATGAGAACCGCTTCAATTTAGCCTGCAAGTAAATCCCTGATTGTAATTAGCGGATACGCATTTTCTGCCAGAGAACCTGTTTTAAAATGTCAAATGGATTATTATATATAATGTATCAGCTCACGGATCTGTTTTATATTCCTCCATTTAATAATTACATTTTACAACTTTCCAAATCATATCATTAACATCTGAGGGTTCATCCAAAATCAAATCCACATTTTAAATTGTAACTTTATTGTAATTGTAATCATGTCTCAAGAGGAAAAAACTAAAGTAGGACTTTTTGGGGGAGATTTGATAAAAACAACACTCAAACATAAGCCAGAACACTAGCCTTGTCTATGCTCTCATGTGATTTCAGATTCTCTGTCCGGGAAAATGTCTTTCCACAATTAGGTTCCCGAACTAAAACTCTATCCAAACTCTATCCAAACTGTGTTTATGTTCTCATGCCTTTTCAGGTTCCCTAACTTGGAACAATGTTAAGGCTTCTCTGCAGAGTGTATTCTCTTATGTTTGTTTAAGTTCCCCAACTGGGTAAAACTCTTTCCGCACTGGGAACAGGGGTAAGGCTTCTCTCCAGAGTGTATTCTCTTATGTTTATTCAGGTTCCCTAGCTGGATAAAACTCTTTCCACAATGGGAGCAGTGATAAGGCTTCTCCCCTGTGTGTGTCCTCTCATGCTCTTTTAGGTTCCCTAACTTGGTAAAATCCTTTCCACACTGGGCGCAATGGTAAGGTTTCTCCCCTGTGTGTGTCCTCTCATGCTCCTTCAGATTATCTAACAACCTAAAATTCTTTCCACAATGGGAACAAGGGTAAGGCTTCTCTCCAGAGTGTATTCTCTTATGTTTGTTCAGGCTCCCTAACTGGGTAAATCTCTTTTCACAATGGGCGCAGTGGTAAGGCTTATCTCTAGAGTGGATTATCTCATGCTTTTTTAGGTTCCCTAACTGGGTAAAATCCTTTCCACACTGGGAGCATTGGTAAGGTTTCTCCCCTGTGTGTGTTCTCTCATGCTCTTTCAGATTATCTAACAACCTAAAATTCTTTCCACAATGGGAACAGGGGTACGGTTTCTCTCCAGAGTGTATTTTTTTGTGTTTGTTTAGGTTCCCTAACTGGGAAAAACTATTTCCACACTGGGAGCAATGGTACGGTTTTTCCCCTGTGTGTGTCCTCTCGTGCTCCTTCAGGGTATCTAACAACCTAAAATTCTTTCCACAATGGGAACAGGGGTACGGTTTCTCTCCAGAGTGTATTCTCTTATGTTTGTTCAGGCTCCCTAACCACATAAAACTATTTCCACATTGGGAGCAGTGATAAGGCTTTTCTCCTGTGTGTATTCTCTTATGTTTGTTCAGGCTCCCTAACAAAGTAAAACTCTTTCCACACTGGGAGCATTGGAATGGCTTTTCTCCTACGTGTGTCCTTTTATGCTCTTTCAGCTTCCATGACCACTTAAAACTCATATTACACAGGGAGCAGTGATGTCGTCTCGCTGGTTTGGGAGTCTCTGTGTCTGGTTCCCCTGAAGGACTCTTCCGTCTGTCAGAGTGAGAGGCTGGTCTCTTTCCTGCCAAAAACAAAGAGTATTTGGTTAAACTGAGAGACCTGAATGAAATATCCTCATGATAAAACCTGTCTTCCTATGAGGTTTAATCTAGAGACTAGATCCCTCATTATAAAACAGTACATTTGGATCGTGGATACTGATTGGTTAATAGCCGTTAGTTATTCATGATGATCCCTGGGTAATGCCTGTTAACAATTATATTTGAATTATCCCTATACAACCACTGTCCCAAGGACCTGCCAGGCAATTTATAAACTAATCTCCACAATCCCACAGCCAATTTATAAACTAATCTCCACTGTCCCATAGCCTAGCCAGGAAATTCATAAACTAATCTCCCCTGGAAAAAAGAATCTAGACATTATTACCCCATTCTTCTAGTCTAGTAGTGAGTAAAATGAGGTAAGCTAGTTTTGCTGAAGAGAATAACGTTTTGAAGTTGAGGACTTCTCCCCTTCTCACTGACTCACCATCTCTAATTCAGTTCTACGTGTAGGCTAAAGGCTAGACCTTGTGTTTAGCCAAGCTGACAGCAGCTAGCATAGCTTGGTGGTAGCTGCAGCTGGCAATCCTCTCTAGTTAATATTTCTCTGTCAAATCAGTTCGCTGACAGCAGCTAGCTAGCATAGCTTGGTGATAGCTGCAGCTGGCTATGCTCTCTTGGTGGTATTTCTGTCAAATCAGTTAGCTGACAGCAGCTAGCTAGCATAGCTTGGTGATAGCTGCAGCTGGGTATCCTCTCTATCACAAAGCTATGCTAGCTAGCTGCTGTCAGCTAACTGATTTGACAGAGAAATCTCAGGTCAAGACCCCGGTGAGGACGACGAGCACGCAGATGAGCATCCCGGAGACGGTTTCTGACAGTTTGTGCAGAAAATCTACAGTTGCGCAAACCCACTGTTTCATCAGCTGTCCGGGAGGCTGGTCTTAAATGAAGAAGCTGGTCCTGGGCTGGTCACACGTGGTCGGCAGTTATGAGGCCGGTTGGATGTACTGCCAAATTCTCAAAAAAACGACATTGGAGGCGGCTTATGGTAGAGAAATTAACATTAAATTCTCTAGCAACAGCTCTGGTGGACATTCCTGCAGTCAGCATGCCAATTGCACGCTCCCTCAAAACTTGAGACATCTGTGGCATTGTGTTGTGTGACAAAACTGTACATATCAGTGGTCTTTTATTGTCCCCCAGCACAAGGTGCACCTGTGTAATGATCATGTTGTTTAATCAGCTTTTTTGATATGCCACACCTGTCAGGTGGATGGATTATCTTGGCAAAGGAGAGATGCTCACTAACAGGGATGGAAACACAAAATTAGAGAGAAATAAGCGTTGGATACATATGGAACATTTCTGAAATATTTTATTTCAGCTCCTGAAACATGGGACCTACACTTTACATGTCGCATTTATATTTATTGTTAAGTGTACCCTACAGATGAAGGCTACACGTGGACATAAACGTTGCCCAACTTGAGCGTAGATACTCTAGCTCCGATCACAGCCATTCAACTTTTGTTTTAAAGCCACCATTGGCTTCATGGTGAAATCCCTGAGCAGTTTCCTTCCTCTATGGCAACTGGGTTAGGTAGGACGCAAGTATCTTTGTAGTGACTGGGTGTATTGATAGATCTAAAGTAGGGTTGGGTGGTATACAGTTTTTTGCGAAATACCGATATTGAAGCGCGGACCGGTTTGGGTTTTTAACTTGACCTTCTATACCGGTATTTTGAATGTTTGGTTTGTTAAAATGTGATACGCAGTGTGTAACGTCCATTTTTATAGTTCGATACTTGACTCATCTCTCTCTCTCTATGCGGCTTTCCACATCCCACGTCCACAGAGACCACGTCCCTCTGTCACAGGAGCGCATTTGGATGTTCGTCAACAACGAGACACTTGCGTTCAGTCTGCATGGTCAATGGTTGATAACAACCATGCAGTTGTCACTTTGCTTCTTAAATATAAATCTACTAGCATTTTATATACTTACACTATTAGCTTGTGTTTCTTGCATCTGCAAACAGCTAGTTTGTCTTTTATTAGCAAATTGTTCCTCGATCTTGTTAGCCGCTAATGCTAATCGCTAACTTAGCTAATAAATGTACTGAGTAAGAGCAAGCGTAATGTTATTTATTTCACCTTTATTTAACCAGGTAGGCTTAACAAGTTCTCATTTACAACTGCGACCTGGCCAAGATAAAGCAAAGCAGTGAGACCACAAACAACAACACAGAGTTACACATGGAGTAAAACAAACATACAGTCAATAATACAGTAGAACAAAAGAAAACAAAAAGTCTATATACAGCGAGTGCAAATGATAAGGAAGTTATTATAATTAGCAATACAGCCTGATAACACCAGTGACGGTGTAGACCTAAATCAGCATGTTGTTCGAGCAACAGTGTCTTCTAAATTAAAAGAGGTACAACGCAAAAGCAAGAATAAGCTACATGAAGAAGCTAAGAGAAAACATTCAATGTTGCCAAAGATTATAGGGTCCCCCTAGGAAACACCTATCAACACATTAGTTCCTACCCTGTCACAACGTCCCTGGCATTTTCATTCGTTGTTATGTCAAACGCTGTATTCAAAGTGCCCACTATTATATTCTAACTATATAATTAGAATAGACATTCTAGTCCCATGATTCCAACAGTTAACCCAAGTGTTTTGCTCTAAATCGCAAGTCAAATTGCAAGATTTGGTTAAAAATAAGGCCCAGATATCTAGCCCATATTGAGCATTCCTACGTGGCGGTGTGGAAATGATCTCAAATGCAGGAATTGGTTAACATGATGACTTTTTTTTTGGGGGGGGGGGGGGGGGTTGAAGTTGAATTGAACAGTATAAACCAATCAGAATGGAGAAAAACTAATTGAAATCACTTGGAATATATGTGCTGCCACCCTAATATCACTCACTACTCATAAAGCAAATGTAGAAGTTTTATTATTAAAAAACGATTCAGTCAAATACCGTCAATTTATGTTAAAATACCATGATAGAACATTTTGACCATATCGTCCAGTCCTAATCTAAAGTGTAATTAATAACTTCACCTCAAGCTCAAAGGGATATTACATGTCTGCTTCTTGTTGTTGTTAAACACACCAATAGGTGACCTTCTTTGTGAGGCATTTGAATTTATATATTTTTTGTAAATACACTACCGGTCAACCATTTTAGAATACCTACTCATTAAAAGGTTTTTCTTTATTTTTACTATTTTCTACATTGTAGAATAATAGTGAAGACATCAAAACTATGAAATAACACATATGGAATAATGTAGTAACCAAAACAAGTGTTAAACAAATCAAAATATATTTTATATTTGAGATTCTGCATATAGCCACCCCTTTGTCCTGATGACAGCATTGCACACTTGGCATTCTCTCAACCAGCTTCATGAGGTAGTCACCTGGAATGCATTTCAATTAACAGGTGTGTCCAAACTTTTGGCAGGTACTGTATATAAAAAAGTTAACCAGTTTAATTTAGACAAATATAAGATTTTTATGCAATGTCCTATTTAAACTTGCCTGAACTCCAACATATAGACCAAGATCTTAAGGATAACGATGCATGTGGTTTCATTTGAAAATGAATAACTTTATATGTGCACATGCTCAGTTGGACTTTTACATGGAATCGCCCATAAAAATATATATTGGGAAGCATTTAATCCATTAACGTTTTCTTGGAGGATCAAACTCATGGAAGCTTTATAGCGGTAGTCTCCTTTAACACCTGATTTACTGAACACAAGGCACATCTCAACAGGTGGTCCAGGTAAGTCATGACATGACACATCTCAACAGGTGGTCCAGGTAAGTCATGACACATCTCAACAGGTGGTCCAGGTAAGTCATGACATGACACATTTCAACAGGTGGTCCAGGTAAGTCATGACATGACACATTTCAACAGGTGGTCCAGGTAAGTCATGACATATCTCAACAGGCGGTCCAGGTAAGTCGTGACATGACATCTCAACAGGTGGTCCAGGTAAGTCAATGACATGACACATCTCAACAGGTGGTCCAGGTAAGTAATGACACATCTCAACAGGTGGTCCAGGTAAGTAATGACACATCTCAACAGGTGGTCCAGGTAAGTAATGACACATCTCAACAGGTGGTCCAGGTAAGTAATGAAACATCTCAACAGGTGGTCCAGGTAAGTAATGACACATCTCAACAGGTGGTCCAGATAAATCATGACATCTTAACAGTTGGTCCAGGTAAGTCGTGACATCTCAACAGGTGGTCCAGGTATGTCATGCCATCTCAACAGGTGGTCCAGGTAAGTCATGGCATCTCAACAGGTGGTCCAGGTAAGTCATGGCACATCTCAACAGGTGGTCCAGGTAAGTCATGGCACATCTCAACAGGTGGTCCAGGTAAGTCATGGCACATCTCAACAGGTGGTCCAGGTAAGTCATGTCACATCTCAACAGGTGGTCCAGGTAAGTCATGGCACATCTCAACAGGTGGTCCAGGTAAGTCATGGCACATCTCAACAGGTGGTCCAGGTATGTCATGCCATCTCAACAGGTGGTCCAGGTAAGTCATGGCATCTCAACAGGTGGTCCAGGTAAGTCATGACATCTCAACAGGTGGTCCAGGTAAGTCATGGCACATCTCAACAGGTGGTCCAGGTAAGTCATGGCACATCTCAACAGGTGGTCCAGGTAAGTCATGTCACATCTCAACAGGTGGTCCAGGTAAGTCATGGCACATCTCAACAGGTGGTCCAGGTAAGTCATGGCACATCTCAACAGGTGGTCCAGGTAAGTCATGGCACATCTCAACAGGTGGTCCAGGTAAGTCATGGCACATCTCAACAGGTGGTCCAGGTAAGTCATGGCACATCTCAACAGGTGGTCCAGGTAAGTCATGGCACATCTCAACAGGTGGTCCGGGTAAGTCATGACATCTCAACAGGTGGTCCAGGTAAGTCATGGCATATCTCAACAGGTGGTCCAGGTAAGTCATGGCATCTCAACAGGTGGTCCAGGTAAGTCATGACATCTCAACAGGTGGCCCAGGTAAGTCATGACATCTCAACAGGTGGTCCAGGTAAGTCATGACATCTCAACAGGTGGTCCAGGTAAGTCGTGACACAAGTTCCTCTATTTGTTCCTCAAGCAAATGAAGAATGACATCACCATTTCTCATCAGACCAACTCCTTTAAGTTAAAGTTAACTTAATTTTGCTCGAAACATTTTTTATTTGTTTACCCTTTTGTTTGTGTAATTTACTGTATTCACATTTATATAAAGCTTTTCAACAGGAAAAGTTACAACAACAACAAATCACTGGAGGATGTATAACAATACCTACAGAACAACATATTCAAGTGTAGAATTGTCTTTTAAAACCACACATTATTTCACTAACTGCAGAGTTTGTCCTTACTGGTGTTAATCAGATCAATGTCCCTGTTTTATAAGATAGTACTCACTGTATTTACTGGTGTTAATCAGATCAATGTCCCTGTTTTATAAGATAGTACTCTCTGTATTTACTGGTGTTAATCAGATCAATGTCCCTGTTTTATAAGATAGTACTCACTGTACTTACTGGTGTTAATCAGATCAATGTCCCTGTTTTATAAGATAGTACTCACTGTATTTACTGGTGTTAATCAGATCAATGTCCCTGTTTTATAAGATAGTACTCACTGTAATTACTGGTGTTAATCAGATCAATGTCCCTGTTTTATAAGATAGTACTCACTGTACTTACTGGTGTTAATCAGTTCTCCAGTCTTCTGTTCTTCGTCCTCCTCCAATGTGACAGTAATCTCCCCCTCTTCCTTCTTCACTCCAAAAACGTCTTCCTCCTCTTTCACTGTGACAGTCATCTCCCCATCCTCCTCCTTCATTACAAAAACGGTATCTTCCTCTTCCTTCACTGTATCATCCTCCTCCTCTTTCACGCTGAAAGCCTCTTCCCCTTCTTCTTTCACTGTAACAGCCTCACCTTCTACTTCTTTCTTGACGGTAACAGTCTCCTCTTCCATGAGATTTCCTTTCTCCGTCAAGCAATTCTCAGTGTAGCTTAGTAAACTCATGGTCGGGGATGTTAGCTCATTAGCATTAGCGACTAGACTAGTGTTAACTTAACCAGACAGCTAACAGCAACAACGTCAATATGAAATTAACTGGGATAACTAGTTCTTTCACACAGAAGTATGTTTAAAACATAGTTGCAAATTAAACCAGGAAATTGTCTAAAGAACTTGAATGTTCCGACGTTGTTGTCTAGCGAGCTACCGAGGTGGCTGCAGTTGTTGAAGAAGCGTTCCGTCCACTAGATTATACGTCACAGTAGAAACATCGCCTGAAAGACACATATCGCCATCTGCTGTCTGGAGGGAGGAAACGCAGTTGAGGAGGGAAAACTTTTTCTTTTATTCATTGAATTATATTATAAAGCAGTTCAGGGAAACGTTTTTTCCCTCTCCATTAAATATGAATATTATATCAACACATACAAAGAGCAACAAGTGTTGATTGATTAGTTCAGATATAATACATAGATACATAGATATGATCAAAATAAACACCTACAGTTATTGACACCCTTGATAAAGATGAGGGGAAAAAAATGACTGTCAAAAATTAAATAATTCCAATACTTTGCTATATTGTTGGAAAACATTTTTTTGTTTTAATGTAATACAAACGCTAAGAGATCGGGTTGAACATAGAGCTCCTTGGCAACACAAGCCAATGGTGGGTTTAGAGTCAAGTCAGAATCCAGCAGCAGAGAAGGACTCGCCTGGTGGTTAGAGCATTGTTTTCCCTCCTCAGCAGCTACTCTTCCTGGGGTTTATTATGGATCCCCATTAGTTCCTGTCAAGGCAGCAGCTACTCTTCCTGGGGTTTATTATGGATCTCCATTAGTTCCTGCCAAGGCAGCAGCTACTCTTCCTGGGGTTTATTATGGATCCCCATTAGTTCCTGCCAAGGCAGCAGCTACTCTTCCTGGGGTTTATTATGGATCCCCATTAGTTCCTGCCAAGGCAGCAGCTACTCTTCCTGGGGTTTATTATGGATCCCCATTAGTTCCTGCCAAGGCAGCAGCTACTCTTCCTGGGGTTTATTGTGAATCGGGACAGGTCTCTGAATGTCCTTGAGTGGCCCAGCCACTCTTCAGAGAAGAATAGGATCTGCAGAAAATTGGAGAAACTTCCCAAATACAGGTGTGCCAAGCTTGAAGCCTCATACCCATGAAGACTCAAGGCTGTAATCACTGCCAAAGTTGTTTCAACAAAGTACTGAGTAAAGGTCTGTATACTTTGTAAATATGATATTGGATTTATTTATTTTTATATAAAAACCTGCTTTTGCTTTGTCATTATGGGGTATTGTGATGTCATTATAGGGTATTGTGGTATCATTATGGGGTATTGTGATGTCATTATAGGGTATTGTGTTTTTTTGATTGATGGAAAAAAACGATTGAATCAATGTTAGCTGTGATGTAACAAAATCTGGGAAGAAGTCAAGGGGTCTGAATACTTTCTGAATACACGGTATACTAATGGGTATAATGGTGGAATCTGATTGGAATATTTTACGAATATAAAGTAGCTTGTGTAGGTGGGCTGTGTCATGGAAAGAGCAGGTGTTCATAATGTTTTGTAATTCAGTGTATATAATGAATGTGTACTAGCGGCGTTCCACATTTGATTTTTATTCAGACAAAAAAAAAAATGTTGCATCAATCAAATGCTTTTTACAATCAGCACCTGTGTTTTCTTCCTCTGACATGGTGGATTAATACATCGATGAGGCAGCAAGTGCATCTTCTTCATGTCAACAACTCTTATCAATGTTATCAGAACAACGTCATCACATTTTCATACACCTTTAGTTTGAAGACTAGTACACTGTCAAGACGTGGCCCTTTGGGGTGTATATCGTGTCTCCCCACCCCTCTCTCATTCTGGGGGGGGTCACGACGTGGTCCTTTGTGGTGTATATCGTGGCTCCCCACCGCTCTCTCATTCTGGGGGGGGGGGGGGGGGGGGGGGGTCACGACCTGGTCCTTTGGGGTGTTTTTCGTGGCTCCTCCTCTCTCATTCTCTCTCTCCCACCACAAGTTTTATGGTCATAAATTCCTGGCAGAGACTCTCTCCCCCTGGTCATGCAGAAAGAGAGGGGGAATAAACCTAACCTCTATTTCCCAAGATTGAAAGATGAAACAATATTTCTAATTTTGAGAATGTGGGAATGGTCCGTGGGTATTTAAAGAACAATCATGTCAAAGTTGTTTTATTTTGTGACATCAGGAAGAAGTAGTACAGAATAACTGTATCTTTGGAAGTGTACATTTCTCAGTTATTAGTTTTCTACCTGAATGTTGTGTAAAAAATATGATTTCATATGAAACTATTTGTGAGAAGATGTAATGTCATGTTGGCCTTCTAAACGAGATACTTGTTTAGTTATAAAGTTTCACTGGTCAGTGGCCACACCCCCCGTGAGTCCAGACTTTACATCAGGTGTAATAGAACCACCCCTTTTTTCCACAGAGTATAAAACCCACTTCCTAAAATAAGTCAGAGAACGCCGGGACAGAGTCCCCACGTTGGAATGGCTACAAGTCTATAGACCATACAGCTGTAATTTTGGCTACACAGCTGGAAAGGTTTAAACTGAGACTATCAATCACTATCGATCACTAGGCGGTTAGAGCGTTGGACTAGTAACCGGAAGGTTGCAAGTTCAAATCCCCGAGCTGACAAGGTACAAATCTGTCGTTCTGCCCCTGAACAGGCAGTTAACCCACTGTTCCTAGGCCGTCATTGAAAATAAGAATTTGTTCTTAACTGACTTGCCTGGTTAAATAAAGGTAAAATAAATTCTAGAAAAAACAAATTACTAGTCTGAAGCTAGAAATGACGTAAACCTAGAACGAGAATACCAACAACCGCCGAAGCATCTACCCTATGAGAACATTTCTGAATGGTACTCTGAAGTACCCATTCTAACCACCTACAACCACGAAAGACATTGTGACTTCTGGGAAAGTTAACCAACGGAGAGTTTCAACAGAGAGACAACAACGACGACATAAAAGCGTAAATATGTACATTGCAATTTCTTTCAGAATGAGCGGCCGTTCACGTGCAAAGTATTAGCATGTCCATGAGTACAATTATCCTCTGTGTGTAGTGAATCCATGTTGTCTTTCCCGCTCTTTTCTCAGTCCCCACCCGTTTCCTTTGTCTACCAAGCCGTCATATCGGCTTCGTCCAGCTAGGGACTTTTGTCATTGTATCATGCAGTAATCCAAATATACACTGTTTATCTGTTATGTAATTCTGTGTGATTATTTAGTTAGTTAGTAAATAAATAATTAAGCCAATTTGTATATCGCTGATTCATGATTTAGGGTTTCGTGTAATGTAATGTCGTTCAGTAATGATAACTGATAATAACAATTTATTCAAAACAATAAGCGACAGTTTTTTTTAATTTTTTTTTATTTAATATAACCTTTTATTTAACTAGGCAAGTCAGTTAAGAACAAATTCTTATTTTCAATGACGGCCTAGGAACAGTGGGTTAACTGCCTGTTCGGGGGCAGAACGACAGATTTGTACCTTGTCAGCTCAGGGGTTTGAACTCGCAACCTTCTGGTTACTAGTCCGACGCTCTGACCACTAGGCTACCCTGCCGCCCCAGGGTAGCCTAGTGATAATATATAAAAAATATCTGAAGAGTTATATTCGGGAAATTGACATTCTATAAACAAAATCTTCCCGTGGTGCCTCGACTTCCTAGTTAATTAAAGTTTACATGATTAGTTTAATCAGTAACACAGTACACACAGAGAACTGATTTGATAAATAAGTCTTCACATTTAATGATAGTCACAGACACGACAACACAAATTAATTAAATGAAACAAAACGACTAAATTGACAAGTTTTTTTCAAAGTTAGAAACAAGAAATACACATTCATTCAAATCTATTTAATAAAATCTACACCTTTCCAAATCAAAGCATTAACATCTAAAGGGTTCATATTTCATATTTCTATTCAATAAATCCAAATCCATAATCAAAATAAAATACACGTTTTAAAATGTCTCGTCTCGAGAGGAAAAAAAACTCAAGTAGGCCTATTTTTTTTTCTGGTAATATTTCATACAAACATGATTTCATGCGACATCAACAAAAACACAAATTCTCAGTCAAAACACATGTCAGAACACAGGCCCCCTTTATGATCTTATTGTAGGTGTCCTGGAAAGTGTGGTC
This sequence comes from Oncorhynchus kisutch, assembly GCF_002021735.2. Taxonomy (NCBI): domain Eukaryota; kingdom Metazoa; phylum Chordata; class Actinopteri; order Salmoniformes; family Salmonidae; genus Oncorhynchus; species Oncorhynchus kisutch. The sequence continues at coordinate 103,223 of NW_022265147.1, read as the reverse complement.
TTATCTTCCCCTGTGTGTTCCCTCTCATGTGTTGTCAGGTTCCCTAACTGGGTAAAACATTCGCTCATTCGGGAACATTTAGTAATTTTGAGGGATTTTCTATTGGACAAATTCTGATAAGTCCCTCCCCGTTTTGTAATGAATACACCCCAGGGGTTGGAACCAAAATTCTAGAACCAGAACTCCTTTCATTCCGCACCAATCAGTGTGGACAGAGCAGCTTGCTATGGGAGCGGGCAAGCTAGTTATTTACATGCGTGTTGGACAGACAAGTGTAGAGCGCAAGAAGCCACATACATTTTGCGGGCGGAGAGAGCGAGAGAGGGAGGAGCAGGCTTGTCTTGAAGAGCTGGGCATCTTGTTGTAGCGTATCATTATCTGAATTAGACCCACAGAATTATACCTACGGAGGAGGAGGCTTCTATGGAGGAACGTTGAACTTCAGTGTCACCAGCATTAAAAACACATCTTACCTTTCTGTAGTTAATAAATCCAATGTGAAACGTGATAACTATAGTATCATTGAAAAAGTGAATCCCTTCTTCTCTAATTAAAAATCTCTCTTATCTTCTGAATCAAACTTGAAAACGTCAGTACAGTAGTTTATGCCTCTGGTGGGGAGGGGCTACAGCTATGATGCTTCTGAGGGGGAGGGGCTACAGCTATGATGCTTATGAGGGGGAGGGGCTACAGCTATGATGCTTCTGAGGGGGAGGGGCTACAGCTATGATGCTTCTGAGGGGGAGGGGCTACAGCTATGATGCTTCTCAAAACACAATGGAAAACATTTTCAGCTGGGAGAGTTCTGAGTGAGAATTAGGGCTTTGCCCTTTGTTGGCTTTAAAAACTATATATTTTATTTTATTTTATTCTGTTTTAAAAAAAATAAGAAAATTCTCCCCAATTTCATGACATCCAATTGGTAGTTACAGTCTTGTCCCATCGCTGCAACTCCAGTACAGACTCGGGAGAGGCAAAGGTCGAGAGCCGTGCGTCCTCCGAAACACAACCCAGCCAAGCCGCACTGCTTCTTGACACAATGCCCACTTAACCCGGAAGCCAGCTGCACCAATGTGGTGGAGTTAACACTGTATACCTGGCGACCGTGTCAGCGTGCATTGTGCCCGGCCCGCCACAGGAGTCGCTAGTTCACGATGGGACAACAACATCCCTGCCGGCCAAACCCTCCCCTATCCCGGACGATGCTGGACCAAACACTCCCCTAACCTGGACGATGCTGGGCCAAAACATCCCCTAAATCGGACGATGCTGGGCCAAACCCTCCCCTAACCCGGACGATGCTGTGCACCACCTCATTGTTCTCCCGGTTGTGGACGAATGCGAGCCTGGACTAGAACCAGGATCTTTAGTGACACAGCTCCAATGGAGACAGAACCTGGACGAGAACCAGGATCTCTAGTGACAGAGCTCGCACTGAGACAGAAACTGGACTGGAACCAGGATCTCTAGTGGCACGCCTGGACTAGAACCAGGATCTCTAATGACACAGATACCACTAAGACAGAGCCTGGACTAGAACCAGGATCTCTAGTGACAGAGCTAGCACTGAGGCAGAACCTGGACTAGAACCAGGATCTCTAGTGACACAGCTAGCACTGAGACAGAACCTGGACTAGAACCAGGAGCTCTACTGAGACAGAACTGAGACAGAGACAGAACCTGCACTGAGACAGAACCTGGACTAGAACCAGGATCTCTAGTGGCACAGCTAGCACTGAGACAGAACCTGGACTAGAACCAGGATCTCTATTGACACAGCTACCACTGAGACAGAACCTGGACTAGAACCAGGATCTCTAGGCGCACAGCTCGCACTGCGATGCCTTAGACCGCTGCGCCACTCGAGAGGCCCTGTAACTGCCTGGAACTTAATTAAAGTAAGTTCCCAGTGTTTCCAGATTTCTATGAAATATGACTTATAATTACTTATAATATGAGTGAAATACTTTCCTTCCAATCGTTTCTTTAATAAATATGTTAAAAGCATCTTTTCTGTGTAGGAATGGTGTGGGCGTACCCCAACAACAGAATGGTGTGGGCGTACCCCAACAACAGAATGGTGTGGGCGTACCCCAACAACAGAATGGTGTGGGTCGTACCCCAACAACAGAATGGTGTGGGCGTACCCCAACAACAGAATGGTGTGGGCGTACCCCAACAACAGAATGGTGTGGGCGTACCCCAACAACAGAATGGTGTGGGCGTACCCCAACAACAGAATAGTGTGGGTCGTACCCCAACAACAGAATGGTGTGGGCGTACCCCAACAACAGAATGGTGTGGGTCGTACCCCAACAACAGAATGGTGTGGGCGTACCCCAACAACAGAATGGTGTGGGTCGTACCCCAACAACAGAATAGTGTGGGCGTACCCCAACAACAGAATGGTGTGGGCGTACCCCAACAACAGAATGGTGTGGGCGTACCCCAACAACAGAATGGTGTGGGCGTACCCCAACAACAGAATGGTGTGGGTCGTACCCCAACAACAGAATGGTGTGGGCGTACCCCAACAACAGAATGGTGTGGGCGTACCCCAACAACAGAATGGTGTGGGCGTACCCCAACAACAGAATAGTGTGGGTCGTACCCCAACAACAGAATGGTGTGGGCGTACCCCAACAACAGAATGGTGTGGGCGTACCCCAACAACAGAATGGTGTGGGTCGTACCCCAACAACAGAGTAGTGTGGGCGTACCCCAACAACAGAATGGTGTGGGTCGTACCCCAACAACAGAATGGTGTGGGTCGTACCCCAACAACAGAATGGTGTGGGTCGTACCCCAACAACAGAATGGTGTGGGTCGTACCCCAACAACAGAATGGTGTGGGTCGTACCCCAACAACAGAATAGTGTGGGTCGTACCCCAACAACAGAATGGTGTGGGTCGTACCCCAACAACAGAATAGTGTGGGTCGTACCCAACAACAGAATGGTGTGGGTCGTACCCCAACAACAGAATAGTGTGGGTCGTACCCCAACAACAGAATGGTGTGGGTCGTACCCCAACAACAGAATGGTGTGGGTCGTACCCCAACAACAGAATGGTGTGGGTCGTACCCCAACAACAGAATAGTGTGGGTCGTACCCCAACAACAGAATGGTGTGGGTCGTACCCCAACAACAGAATAGTGTGGGTCGTACCCCAACAACAGAATGGTGTGGGTCGTACCCAACAACAGAATAGTGTGGGTCGTACCCCAACAACAGAATGGTGTGGGTCGTACCCCAACAACAGAATGGTGTGGGTCGTACCCCAACAACAGAATAGTGTGGGTCGTACCCCAACAACAGAATGGTGTGGGTCGTACCCCAACAACAGAATGGTGTGGGTCGTACCCCAACAACAGATTGGCCAGCTCATCCTCCGCAGGAAGGTAACGTGTTCTATGAGGAAATAGTATTTTTTTTAAACAGTCTGTTTGAGATACAAGTTTGAGGGTTTTTGAAGTGTCAATTTATGCTTTGGCCACAAATATGAGTATAGCATGTCTCAACATTATGTCGATGAGTTAACAGAATGTTAACTTTTTAAAGAAGAGTTTCACTGGACAGTTACTGTAAGAGAACGTTATTAATACTTTACTATTAAAATAAAGTTTCTGTTTCAAAACGGATCACTTTCTTTCCCGGTTCGGTTTCTGTTTCAAAACGGATCACTTTCTTTCCCGGTTCGGTTTCTGTTTCAAAACGGATCACTTTCTTTCCCGGTTCGGTTTCTGTTTCAAAACGGATCACTTTCTTTCCCGGTTCGGTTTCTGTTTCAAAACGGATCACTTTCTTTCCCGGTTCGGTTTCTGTTTCAAAACGGATCACTTTCTTTCCCGGTTCGGTTTCTGTTTCTTCATTGTTTTTGTTCTCACGCGGTTTTCTGTTCTGTTCTTCGAACTGTTTCCAACTCCTGGGGTCGTTGTTAAAACTGTGTGTGTTCTCTCGTGCCTTTTCAGGTTCACCAACTGGGTAAAATCCTTTCCACACTGCGGACAATGGAAAGACTTCTCTCCCGTGTGTATTTTCTCATGCCTTTTCAGGTTCCCTATCTGGGTAAAACCCTTTCCACACTGGGAACATTGGAAAGGCTTCTCTCTTGTGTGTGTTCTTTTATGGTCCTTCAGATTCCCTAACCGTGTAAAACCCTTCCCACACTGGGTGCATTGGAAAGTCTTCTTTCCTGTGTGTAATTTTTCATGTTTGTTTAGGTTCCCTAACTTGGTAAAATTCTTTCCACACATAGAGCAATGGTAAGCTGTCTCCCATGTGTGTGTCCTTTCATGCTCCTTCAGGCTCCCTAACCTTTTAAAACTATTTCCACACTTGGAGCATTGGAATGGCTTCTCTCCTGTGTGTGTTCTCTCATGCTTTTTCAGGTTTCCTAACCATGTAAAATTCTTTCCACACTGCGAACATTGGAACGGCTTCTCTCCTGTGTGTACTCTTTTATGATCCTTCAGGTTCCCTAGCCGTGTAAAACCCTTCCCACACTGGGAGCATTGGAAAGGTTTCTCTCCTGTGTGTAATTGTTTATGTTTTTTTAGGTTCCCTAACTTGGTAAAATTCTTTCCACACAGAGAGCAATGGTAAGATGTCTCCCCTGTGTGTGCCCTTTCATGCACCTTCAAGCTCCCTAATTGTGTAAAATTCTTTCCACAATGGGAGCATTGGAACGGCTTTTCTCCTGTGTGTGTTCGCTCATGCTTTTTCAGGCTCCCTAACAGGGTAAAACCCTTTCCACACTGAGAACATTGGAAACGCTTCTCTCCTGTGTGTATTAATTTATGTTCGTTCAGGCTCCGTAACCGTGTAAAACTCTTTCCACACTGGGAACATTGGAATGGCTTCTCTCCTGTGTGTACTCTTTTGTGATCCTTCAGGTTCCCTAACCGTGTAAAACCCTTCCCACACTGGGAGCATTGGAAAGGCTTCTCTCCTGTGTGTAATTCTGTATGTTTTATTAGGTTCCTTAGCTTGTTAAAATCCTTTCCACACAGGGAGCAATGGTAAGATGTCTCCCCTGTGTGTGTCCTTTCATGCTCCTTCAAGCTCCCCAACTGTGGAAAACTCTTTCCACACTGGGAGCATTGGAACGGTTTCTCTCCCGTGTGTGTTCTCTCATGCTTTTTCAGGTTCCCTAACCACCTAAAGCCCTTTCCACACCGGGAGCATTGGAAAGGCTTCTCTCCTGTGTGTATTATTTTATGTTCTTTCAGGCTCCCTAACCGTGTAAAACTCTTTCCACATTGGGCACATTGGAAAGGTTTCTCTCCTGTGTGTATTCTCTCATGTCTTTTCAGGTTCCCTAACCGGGTAAAACTCTTTCCACATTGGGAACATTGTGAAATCTTCCCTCCTGTGTCTGTTCTATCATGACTTTTCAGCTTCCATAACCACTTAAAACTCTTTTTACACTGGGACCAGTGATGTCGTCTCACTGGTTTGGGCGTCTCTGAGTCTGGTTCCCCTGAAGGACTCTTCCTGCTGTCAGAGTGAGAGTCTGGTCTCTCTCCTGCCAAAGACAAACAGAGTATTTGGTTAAACAGAGAGATCTAAATTAAAGCTCCACATGATAAAACTGTAAAATTGAGGTTTAATCCAGACTAGATCGCTCATTATAAAATAGCAAATTTGAATCCTGGATGCTGATTGGTTGATTGCTTTAGTTATTCAAGATAATTAATGGGAAATGCCTGTTAACAGTTCCATTTGAATTACCCCTACACATCCACTGTCCCACAGCCTAGCCAGGCAAGTCATAAACTAATCTCCACTGTCCCACAGCCCTGCCAGGCAATTTATAAACTACTCTCCACAGTCCCACAGCCCTGCCAGGCAATTTATAAACTAATCTCCACTGTCCCACAGCCCTGCCAGGCAATTTATAAACTCATCTCCACTGTCCCACAGCCTAGCCAGGCCATTTATAAACTCATCTCCACTGTCCCACAGCCCTGCCAGGCAATTTATAAACTAACTCCACTGTCCCACAGCCCAGCCAGGCAATTTATAAACTCATCTCCACTGTCCCACAGCCTAGCCAGGCCATTTATAAACTAATCTCCACTGTCCCACAGCCCTGCCAGGCAATTTATAAACTAATCTCCACTGGACAAAAACACATTTTGACATAATTACCCCGTGCTTCTAGTCCAGCATTTGGTTTGCAACAGAAGGGATTTGAATAAATAAACCTCTGCAACTGTTAGAACCATTTTGTCTGTAAAATAGAATGTGGCTAGAACTTATTGTGATGATTTAATATTGGACACTTTTTACCCTCATTATTTATATAGATACCAATATATATATATATATATATATATATATTATATACCAATATGAAATACCACCTGTTATACATCAACATCAATTACAACCTGTTCTACCACCAATATCAATTACAACCTGTTCTACCATCAATATCAATTACAACCTGTTTTATATCAATTACAACCTGTTTTATATCAATTACAACCTGTTTTACCACCGAAATCAATTACAACCTGTTCTACCACCAATATCAATTACAACCTGTTTTACCACCAAAATCAATTACAACCTGTTTTATATAAATTACAACCTGTTTTACCACCAACATCAATTACAACCTGTTTTACCACCAATATCAATTACAACCTGTTTTACCACCAAAATCAATTACAACCTGTTTTACCACCAAAATCAATTACAACCTGTTTTATATCAATATCAATTACAACCTGTTTTATATCAATTACAACCTGTTTTATATCAATTACAACCTGTTTTATATCAATTACAGCCTGTTTTATATCAATTACAGCCTGTTTTATATCAATTACAGCCTGTTTTATATCAATTACAGCCTGTTTTACCATCAACATCAATTACATCCTGTTCTACCACCAATATCAATTACACCCTGTTTTATTTTAATATCAATTACAACCTGTTTTATATCAATTACAACCTGTTTTATCACCAATATCATTTACAACCTGTTTTATATCAATTACAACCTGTTTTATAACAATTACAGCCTGTTTTATATCAATTACAGCCTGTTTTATATCAATTACAACCTGTTCTACCACCAATATCAATTACAACCTGTTTTATATCAATTACAACCTGTTTTATATCAATTACAGCCTGTTTTATATCAATTACAGCCCGTTTTATATCAATTACAACCTGTTTTATATCAATTACAGCCTGTTTTATATCAATTACAGCCTGTTTTATATCAATTACAGCCTGTTTTATATCAATTACAACCTGTTTTATATCAATTACAACCTGTTTTATATCAATTACAGCCTGTTTTATATCAATTACAACCTGTTCTACCACCAATATCAATTACAACCTGTTTTATACCAATTACAACCTGTTTTAAATCAATTACAGCCTGTTTTATATCAATTACAGCCTGTTTTATATCAATTACAACCTGTTTTATATCAATTACAACCTGTTCTACCACCAATATCATTTACAACCTGTTCTACCACCAATATCAATTACAACCTGTTTTACCACCAATATCAATTACAACCTGTTTTACAACCTGTTTTACCACCAACATCAATTACAACCTGTTCTACCACCAAAATCAATTACAACCTGTTTTATATCAATATCAATTACAACCTGTTTTACCACCAACATCAATTACAACCTGTTCTACCACCAAAATCAATTACAACCTGTTTTATATCAATATCAATTACAACCTGTTTTATATCAATTACAACCTGTTTTACCACCAATATCAATTACAACCTGTTTTATATTAATATCAATTACAGCCTGTTTTATATCAATTACAACCTGTTTTATATCAATTACAACCTGTTTTATATCAATTACAGCCTGTTTTATATCAATTACAACCTGTTCTACCACCAATATCAATTAAAACATGTTTTATATCAATTACAACCTGTTTTATATCAATTACAACCTGTTCTACCATCAATATTATCAGTGTAGATGAAGGGGAGGAGACAGGTTAAAGAAGGATTTTTAAGCCTTGAGACAACTGAGACATGGATTGTGTATGTGTGCCATTCAGAGGGTGAATGGGCAAGACACAATACTTCAGTGTCTTTGAAAGGTGTATGGTTGTAGGTACAAAGCACACCGGTTCGTGTCAAGAACTGAACTTTCCTGTGTTTATCAAGAATGGTCCACCACCAAAAGGACATCCAGACAAATTGACACAACTGTGGGAAGCATTCATGGGGCAGCAAACCTGTGGAATACTTTCGACATCTTGAAGAGCCTCGATATACAGTGCCTTCAGAAAGTATTCAGACCCCTTCACATTTTCCACATTTTGTTACGTTACAGCCTTATTCTAAAATTGATTTAATAAATAAAAATCCTCAGCAATCTAAACGCAAAACCCCAAAATGACAAAGCAAAAACATTTTTTTACAAATTTTTTTGCAAATGTATTACAAATAAAAAACAGAAATACCTTATTTACATAATTATTCAGACCCTTTGCGATGATACTTCGAAATTGAGCTCAGATGCATCCTGTTTCCATTGATCATCCTTGAGACGTTTCTACAACTTGATTGGAGTCCACCTGTGGTCATTTCAATTGATTGGACATGATATGGAAAGGCACATACCTAGGGAATTTTGGGGAATATTCAGAGGTGGAAACCTTCCGTGGGAATATGGGAATTAACGGGAATATATGGGAATTTGCGGAAATATATGCAAATGCATATTAATACAGTGGCTGTCACGTTCTGACCTCTTTTTATGTCTTTGTGTTAGGTTGGTCAGGGCGTGAGTTGGGTTGTCTATGTTCTTTGTTATGTCTTTGTGTTAGGTTGGTCAGGGCGTGAGTTGGGTTGTCTATGTTCTTTTTTATGTCTTTGTGTTAGGTTGGTCAGGGCGTGAGTTGGGTTGTCTATGTTCTTTTTTATGTCTTTGTGTTAGGTTGGTCAGGGCGTGAGTTGGGTTGTCTATGTTCTTTTTTATGTCTTTGTGTTAGGTTGGTCAGGGCGTGAGTTGGGTTGTCTATGTTCTTTGTTATGTCTTTGTGTTAGGTTGGTCAGGGCGTGAGTTGGGTTGTCTATGTTCTTTTTTCTATGTTATATTTTCTCCGTGTTTGGCCTAGTATGGTTCTCAATCAGAGGCAGGTGTCGTTCGTTGTCTCTGATTGAGAATCATACTTAGGTAGCCTTTGTTTTGTGGGTGATTATTTTCTGTTTAGTGTTTTCTGCACCTTAGGTTTCCCAGACCCTGCCGATGAAAAACATCAGCATGATGCTGCCACCACTATGGGGATGGTGACTCTTGGGGTGATGAGAGGTGTCTGGTTTGCGCCAGACATAGCATTTTCCTTGATGGCCAAAAAGCACAATTTTAGTCTCATCTGGTATGTCTGTTTCGGTTTTTCACAGTTATTTTGTATTTCAGTGTTCAGTAATAAAACATCATGAACACGCTGCGCATTGGTCCGATATTTCATACTCGTCGTCAGACGACGAAGACAACCGTTACAGTGGCTTTGCGAAAGTATTCACCCCCTTGGCATTTTTTTTCTTCTATTTTGTTGCCTTACAACCTGGAATTAAAATAGATTTTGGGGGGGATTGTATCACTTGATTAACACAACATGCCTACCACTTTGAAGATTCAAAATATTTTTTATTGTGAAAAAAACAAGAAATAACACCAAAAAATAAAACGTGAGCGTGCATAACTATTCACCCCCCAAAGTCAGTACTTTGTAGAGCCCTTTTGCAGCAATTACAGCTGCAAGTCTCTTGGGGTATGTCTCTATAAGCTTGGCACATCTAGCCACTGAGATTTTTTTCCCATTCTTCAAGGCAAAACTGCTCCAGCTCCTTCAAGTTGGATGGGTTCTGCTGGTGTTCAACAATCTTTAAGTCATACCACAGATTCTCAATTGGATCGAGGTCTGGGCTTTGACTAGGCCATTCCAAGACATGTAAATGTTTCCCCTTAAACCACTCAAGTGTTGCTTTAGCAGTATGCTTAGGGTCATTGTCCTGCTGGCTACTGCCAACACACTGTCAATGCCACTGACTCTACTCCAGCCACTTTAATCATGGGAATTGACGGGAAATGATGTAAATATATCGCTAGCCACTTTAAACAATGCTACCTTATATAATGTTACTTACCCTACATTATTCATCTCATATGCATACGTAGATACTGTACTCTATATCATCGACTGCATCCTTATGTAATACATGTATCACTAGCCACTTTAACTATGCCACTTGGTTTACATACTCATCTCATATGTATATACTGTACTCGATATCATCTACTGTATCTTGCCTATGCTGCTCTGTACCATCACTCATTCATATATCCTTATGTACATATTCTTTATCCCCTTACACTGTATAAGACAGCAGTTTTTTTTTGAATTGTTAGTTAGATTACTTGTTCGTTATTACTGCATTGTCGGAACTAGAAGCACAAGCATTTCGCTACACTCGCAATAACATCTGCTAACCATGTGTATGTGACAAATAAATTTGATTTGATTTGATTTGAGGTGAACCTCCGTCCCAGTCTCAAATCTCTGGGAGACTGAAACAGGGTTCCCCAAGAATTACCCTGTATTTAGCGCCATCCATCATTCCTTCAATCCTGACCAGTTTCCCAGACCCTGCCGATGAAAAACATCAGCATGATGCTGCCACCACTATGCTTCACTATGGGGATGGTGTTCTTGGGGTGATGAGAGGTGTCTGGTTTGCGCCAGACACAGCATTTTCCTTGATGGCCAAAAAGCACAATTTTAGTCTCATCTGACCAGAGTACCTTCTTCCATATGTTTGGGGAGTCTCCCATATGCCTTTTGGTGAACTCCAAAAGTGTTAGCTTATTTTTTTCTTTAAGCAATGGCTTTTTTCTGGACACTCTTCCATAAAGCTCAGCTCTGTGGCGTGTACGGCTTAAAGTGGTCCTATGGACAGATACTCCAATCTCCGCTGTGAAGCTTTGCAGCTCCTTCAGGGCTATCTTTGGTCTCGTTGTTGCCTCTCTGATTAATGCCCTCCTTGCCTGGTCCATGAGTTTTGGTGGGCGGCACCCTCTTGGCAGGTTTGTTGTGGTGCCATACGTGCTTTCCTTTTTACAATAATGGATTTAATGGTGCTCCGTGGGATGTTCAAAGTTTTGTATATTTTTTATAAACCAACCTTATTCTGTTCCTATCCACAACTTTGTCCCTGACCTGTTTGGAGAGCTCCTTGGTCTTCATGGTGTCGCTTGCTTGGTGGTGCCTCTGGGTGACTCTGGGGCCTTTCAGAAGAGGTGTATATTTCCTGAGATCATGTGACACTTAAATAAAGTCCACCTGTGTGCAATCTAACTAATTATGTGACTTCTGAAGGTAATTGGTTGCACCAGATCTTATTGAGGGGCTTCGTAGCATTGGGGGTGAATAACATTTAGCACAGCAGATCTTATTGAGGGAATTCGTAGCATTGGGGGTGAATAACATTTAGCACACCAGATCTTATTGAGGGGATTCGTAGCATTGGGGGTGAATAACATTTAGCACACCAGATCTTATTGAGGGGATTCGTAGCATTGGGGGTGAATAACATTTAGCACACCAGATCTTATTGAGGGGCTTCGTAGCATTGGGAGTGAATAACATTTAGCACACCAGATCTTATTGAGGGGCTTCGTAGCATTGGGGGTGAATAACATTTAGCACACCAGATCTTATTGAGGGGCTTCGTAGCATTGGGCTGAATAACATTTAGCACACCAGATCTTATTGAGGGGCTTCGTAGCATTGGGGGTGAATAACATTTAGCACACCAGATCTTATTGAGGGGATTCGTAGCATTGGGGGTGAATAACATTTAGCACACCAGATCTTATTGAGGGGATTCGTAGCATTGGGGGTGAATAACATTTAGCACACCAGATCTTATTGAGGGGCTTCGTAGCATTGGGGGTGAATAACATTTAGCACACCAGATCTTATTGAGGGGCTTCGTAGCATTGGGGGTGAATAACATTTAGCACGCCAGATCTTATTGAGGGGATTCGTAGCATTGGGGGTGAATAACATTTAGCACACCAGATCTTATTGAGGGGCTTCGTAGCATTGGGGGTGAATAACATTTAGCACACCAGATCTTATTGAGGGGATTCGTAGCATTGGGGGTGAATAACATTTAGCACACCAGATCTTATTGAGGGGCTTCGTAGCATTGGGAGTGAATAACATTTAGCACACCAGATCTTATTGAGGGGCTTCGTAGCATTGGGGGTGAATAACATTTAGCACACCAGATCTTATTGAGGGGCTTCGTAGCATTGGGCTGAATAACATTTAGCACACCAGATCTTATTGAGGGGCTTCGTAGCATTGGGGGTGAATAACATTTAGCACACCAGATCTTATTGAGGGGATTCGTAGCATTGGGGGTGAATAACATTTAGCACACCAGATCTTATTGAGGGGATTCGTAGCATTGGGGGTGAATAACATTTAGCACACCAGATCTTATTGAGGGGCTTCGTAGCATTGGGGGTGAATAACATTTAGCACACCAGATCTTATTGAGGGGCTTCGTAGCATTGGGGGTGAATAACATTTAGCACGCCAGATCTTATTGAGGGGATTCGTAGCATTGGGGGTGAATAACATTTAGCACACCAGATCTTATTGAGGGGCTTCGTAGCATTGGGGGTGAATAACATTTAGCACACCAGATCTTATTGAGGGGATTCGTAGCATTGGGGGTGAATAACATTTAGCACACCAGATCTTATTGAGGGGCTTCGTAGCATTGGGGGTGAATAACATTTAGCACACAAGATCTTATTGAGGGGACTCGTAGCATTGGGTTGAATAACATTTAGCACACCAGATCTTATTGAGGGGCTTCGTAGCATTGGGGGTGAATAACATTTAACACACCAGATCTTATTGAGGGGCTTCGTAGCATTGGGGGTGAATAACATTTAGCACACCAGATCTTATTGAGGGGATTCGTAGCATTGGGGATGAATAACATTTAGCACACCAGATCTTATTGAGGGGATTCGTAGCATTGGGGGTGAATAACATTTAGCACACCAGATCTTATTGAGGGGATTCGTAGCATTGGGGGTGAATAACATTTAGCACACCAGATCTTATTGAGGGGATTCGTAGCATTGGGGGTGAATAACATTTAGCACGCACCACTTTTCCGTATTTTTAAACATGTCTTTAATTTTAAAACATATTATTTTTGAAATTTCACTTCACCAATTTGGACTATTTTCTGTATGTCCATTACATGAAATCCAAATAAAAATCTATTTAAATGACAGGTTGTAATGCAACAAAATAGGAAAAAACGCCAAGGGGGATGAATACTTTTGCAAGGCACTGTACCATTTAAATGTAGATGTTTTTTTCATTAGATATATTTACCATGCTATATTATATATATATCATATTATACGGAGACGGAAACATAAACCTTTTACCTTATCATAAGTAGACATGATTACAAATGATTAAATCCTTCCATATTATACGGAGACGGAAACATAAACCTTTTACCTTATCATAAGTAGACATGATTACAAATGATTAAATCCTTCCATATTATACGGAGACGGAAACATAAACCTTTTACCTTATCATAAGTAGACATGATTACAAATGATTAAATCCTTCCATATTATACGGAGACGGAAACATAAACCTTTTACCTTATCATAAGTAGACATGATTACAAATGATTAAATCCTTCCATATTATACGGAGACGGAAACATAAACCTTTTACCTTATCATAAGTAGACATGATTACAAATGATTAAATCCTTCCATATTATACGGAGACGGAAACATAAACCTTTTACCTTATCATAAGTAGACATGATTACAAATGATTAAATCCTTCCATATTATACGGAGACGGAAACATAAACCTTTTACCTTATCATAAGTAGACATGATTACAAATGATTAAATCCTTCCATATTATACGGAGACGGAAACATAAACCTTTTACCTTATCATAAGTAGACATGATTACAAATGATTAAATCCTTCCATATTATACGGAGACGGAAACATAAACCTTTTACCTTATCATAAGTAGACATGATTACAAATGATTAAATCCTTCCATATTATACGGAGACGGAAACATAAACCTTTTACCTTATCATAAGTAGACATGATTACAAATGATTAAATCCTTCCATATTATACGGAGACGGAAACATAAACCTTTTACCTTATCATAAGTAGACATGATTACAAATGATTAAATCCTTCCATATTATACGGAGACGGAAACATAAACCTTTTACCTTATCATAAGTAGACATGATTACAAATGATTAAATCCTTCCATATTATACGGAGACGGAAACATAAACCTTTTACCTTATCATAAGTAGACATGATTACAAATGATTAAATCCTTCCATATTATACGGAGACGGAAACATAAACCTTTTACCTTATCAGAAGTAGACATGATTACAAATGATTAAATCCTTCCATATTATACGGAGACGGAAACATAAACCTTTTACCTTATCAGAAGTAGACATGATTACAAATGATTAAATCCTTCCATATTATACGGAGACGGAAACATAAACCTTTTACCTTCTCAGAAGTAGACATGATTACAAATGATTAAATCCTTCCAATATAAATAAATAAAAACAATTTAGTTCCCGAATTTAACTTTTATTAAATGAGTTGACTCTTAGAAACCAAAGGTACACTACTGATGATGCGCTCCCCAAATTTCACCAGGCTCACTGTTGATGAACTCTTGGAAGTGCTTGCACAAAGGATAGTAACATCTCATCCTGTGTTCTTGGAATCACATGGAATGATTTCACTGAACAGTAAAGGAAAGGGAATTTTGAATGATCCCCAATGATCCATCGCATCTCCCAAAAACATTTTCAACATACATCTGTAAAATGATAGTCTAGAAACTAAAGCTTTGTTTGTTTTTCTCTCAGGCTTCCATGTCTTCTCCCTGGACCTCCTCAATGTCCACCTCTTGAACATCAGACTCTGAAGGCCTCATCTTCACTGTCACTTTCCAACCTTGTTGAGGATGGCTCGTTGTCAGGCTCAAAAAGCCTCAAATTTGCCCGGATGGCCACAAATTTTTCAACCATTGTATTGGTCAGCCTGTTGCATGGTTTGGTGTGTGTGTTCCTAAACAAGGACCAGTTGCGCTCTGTGGGGGCTGATGTTGGTGGGATTTGGAGGATGATGTAGGCAACAGGGGAAAGAGCCTCAGATCCACAAAGTCCCTTCCACCAGGTGGCTGATGAGATATGTTGGCACGACTGCCATATTGCATCTCCATCCCAAAGCCCTTCCTTGGAAGTGACCTTTGCCAGACTGCCAAGAACCTTGCCCTCATCCAGGCCAAGGTGGTGAGACACGGTAGTGATGACACCCTAGGGTATTGTTGGTCTCTGCAGCAGACAGGATGCTCTTGCCAGCATAATTGGGGTCCAACATGCTGCGGCGTGTCTGGGCTTCAGGCAGAAGTCTTCACACTTTTTGAGGTTTTTCAGAACTGTAGTTTCCTCTGCTTGGAGCAACAGTGAAGTGGGCAGGGCAGTACGGATTTCTTCTCTTACTCTGCAAGCAGAGTCTGAACATCAGACAGGATGGCATTGTCTCCCTCAATCTGTGCAATGACTACTGCTATAGGTTTCAGGAGTTTCAGGCTGCTTACCACTCTCTCCCAAAATACATAATCCAGGAGTATCCTCTTGATGGGGTTGTCCATATCGGCAGACTGTGATATGGCCATTTCATGGAGAGACTCCTTCCCCTCCAGGAGACTGTCAAACATGATGACAACACCACCCTAACGGGTGTTGCTGGGCAGCTTCAATGTGGTGCTCTTATTCTTCTCACTTTGCTTGGGGAGGTAGATTGCTGCTATAACTTGATGACCCTTCAAATACCTAACCATTTCCTTGGATCTCTTGTAGTGTATCGATTGTTTTCAGTGCCATGATGTCCTTGAGGAGCATATTCAATGCATGAGCAGCACAGCCAATGGGAGCCAATCCTCCACTTTAGACCAATCAGCCTTCATGTTCACAGCATTGTCTGTCACCAGTGCAAATACCTTCTGTGGTCCAAGGTCTTTGATGACTGCCTTCAACTCATCTGCAATGTAGAGACCGGTGTGTCTGTTGTCCCTTTTGTCTGTGCTTGCTTGACCTTCACTTGAACTCTGTTGAACTCTACATTCAGCAAATGAGTAGGTAAAGCATGTCTGGTTGGAGGGGTGTATGCTGGGCGAAGAACATTCAGAAATCTCTTCCAATACACATTGCCTGTGAGCATCAGAGGTGAACCAGTTGCATACACAGCTCGAGCAAGACATTCATCAGCATTTTCTCTGATTATGTTCCTCCATTGAGTCAAAAATACTTCTGATTCCAGGAGGACCATGAGCTGTTGCTATCGATAAAGGTGTCTGATTCTTCATTTTCACCTCGAATAGAAGTAGAGGGACTTTTGTCAGAGGTTGCTTGTTGTGAGCACTGAGGGAACTTCATGCACTTGTCCAGATGATTCTGCATCTTTGTTGCATTCTTTACATATCATTTGGCAGAGTATTTACAAATGTACACAGTTTTTCCTTCTACATTAGCTGCAGTGTGTCACGACTTCCACCGAAGTTGGCTCTCCTGCCTGTTCGGGTGGTGCTCGGCGGTCGTCGTCACCGGCCTACTAGCCGCCACCGATCCCTTTTTCGTTGTCTATTGGTTTTGTCTTATTAGTTGCACTTGTGTCTATTTGTTTTGTCTTATTAGTTGCACCTGTGTCTATTTGTGTGCTTGATGGGCTTCTTTATTTAAAGTACGTTTACCTGCCCAATCCGTGCAGGATTACTCATATGTTACGTGTGTATGTTTTTTTGGTGTTCATGCTCTGGACCTGGTACCCTGTTGTGTTGGGTTGGTCCACATTTTCCGCACCCACCATAATTTGCAAATAAATAAATAAAAAATCCTACAATGTGATTTTCTGGATTTTTTTTTCTAACATAGTCTGTAATAGTTGAAGTGTACCTATGATGAAAATTACAGGCCTCTCTCATCTTTTTAAGTGGGAGAACTTGCACAATTGGTGGCTGAGTAAATGCTTTTGTACCTGTTTCCTTCAGCATCTTCACATGGTCCTTTGCTGTTGTTCTGGGATTGATTTGCACTTTTCTCACCAAAGTCATGTGTCTCTAGAAGTGGAATCTGTCTGGGTGTTATATAATGTGTGTCTCTAGAGGTGGAATCTGTCTGGGTGTTATAATATATATATATATAATGTGTATCTCTGGCTGTGTGTCTGTTATGGGATTTTTTATGAATAATGACTAAATGAGGTATACGGCAAGAATTCTACCCTGTCTGAAGGGTTATATGACATGTACCTAGGAAGAAATGTCATTCTTGTAGTGTTCAATAATGTGTGTTCATTAGGAAGGGGTTATATGACATGTACCTAGGAAGGGGTTATATGACATGTACCCAGGAAGGGGTTATATGACATGTACCTAGGAAGGGGTTATATGACATGTACCTAGGAAGGGGTTATGTGACATCTACCTAGGAAGGGGTTATATGACATGTACCTAGGAAGGGGTTATATGACATGTACCTAGGAAGGGGTTATATGACATGTACCTAGGAAGGGGTTATATGACATGTACCTAGGAAGGGGTTATATGACATGTACCTAGGAAGGGGTTATATGACATGTACCTAGGAAGAAATTAATGTATGTGGAGAAAGAGAACGGAGAGGAGCATTAACCTGTGTTTGAACCGATCGGGATGTAAATCTGGGGAGATAAGACAGGACAGGGAGAGCCCCTCCAGAGCTCTAGTATCTGGGGGAGCCTGGAACTGTCAGCTGAGTGGTTATAAACTGTGGTGAGACTCATGAGAAAATCCCTATGTATGTGTGTATGTATATGCGTAGGTTATGATGGTATAAAAGGAATGTATTTGTGTATAAACTGCAGAGCTCTCGCAAGTAAATCGGGATCTGATCAAATGTGAGCTGGGAATTCTGTCTGTTTTATTTCAGACCAGGACTTTACAACCTCTGGGTCTCAGACAGATAAAGATCATTGTAATTTATGAACATTGATTACAACATTACTGAACAGTGTCCTAAAGTGCGCAGCCACCAAAAAATAGTCCTCGGTTTAAAATTTCACTACCGAGTTCCAACTGCCTCTGGAAGCAACGTCCCCTTGTCTGTTTGTTCGCGATCAAAACGCAACACAATCTACACCGGTCATAGAAGGATAAATCAAATGCATTTACTCAATAAAAATTTATGGAAATATGTTGGTCATCTTTTAAATATATATATATATAACTGTTTTATAAAGAAAGAAGAAACCTGCGTTCATTAACAGAACGTTCCAGATCACTCCTCTCCACGTCGTCCTTAAGAACAGCCCTTAGAACATTAACTAACAGAACGTTCCAGATCCCTCCTCTCCACGTCGTCCTTAAGAACAGCCCTCAGAACATTAACTAACAGAACGTTCCAGATCCCTCCTCTCCACGTCGTCCTTAAGAACAGCCCTCAGTGTGTTGGAACATTAACTAACAGAACGTTCCAGATCCCTCCTCTCCACGTCGTCCTTAAGAACAGCCCTCAGTGTGTTGGAACATTAACTAACAGAACGTTCCAGATCCCTCCTCTCCACGTCGTCCTTAAGAACAGCCCTCAGTGTGTTGGAACATTAACTAACAGAACGTTCCAGATCCCTCCTCTCCACGTCGTCCTTAAGAACAGCCCTCAGTGTGTTGGAACATTAACTAACAGAACGTTCCAGATCCCTCCTCTCCACGTCGTCCTTAAGAACAGCCCTCAGTGTGTTGGAACATTAACTAACAGAACGTTCCAGATCCCTCCTCTCCACGTCGTCCTTAAGAACAGCCCTTAGTGTGTTAGAACATTAACTAACAGAACGTTCCAGATCCCTCCTCTCCACGTCGTCCTTAAGAACAGCCCTTAGAACATTAACTAACAGAACGTTCCAGATCCCTCCTCTCCACGTCGTCCTTAAGAACAGCCCTCAGTGTGTTGGAACATTAACTAACAGAACGTTCCAGATCCCTCCTCTCCACGTCGTCCTTAAGAACAGCCCTCAGTGTGTTGGAACATTAACTAACAGAACGTTCCAGATCACTCCTCTCCACGTCGTCCTTAAGAACAGCCCTCAGTGTGTTGGAACATTAACTAACAGAACGTTCCAGATCCCTCCTCTCCACGTCGTCCTTAAGAACAGCCCTCAGTGTGTTGGAACATTAACTAACAGAACGTTCCAGATCCCTCCTCTCCACGTCGTCCTTAAGAACAGCCCTCAGTGTGTTGGAACATTAACTAACAGAACGTTCCAGATCACTCCTCTCCACGTCGTCCTTAAGAACAGCCCTCAGTGTGTTGGAACATTAACTAACAGAACGTTCCAGATCCCTCCTCTCCACGTCGTCCTTAAGAACAGCCCTTAGAACATTAACTAACAGAACTTTCCAGATCCCTCCTCTCCACGTCGTCCTTAAGAACAGCCCTTAGAACATTAACTAACAGAACGTTCCAGATCCCTCCTCTCCACGTCGTCCTTAAGAACAGCCCTCAGTGTGTTGGAACATTAACTAACAGAACGTTCCAGATCCCTCCTCTCCACGTCGTCCTTAAGAACAGCCCTCAGTGTGTTGGAACATTAACTAACAGAACGTTCCAGATCACTCCTCTCCACGTCGTCCTTAAGAACAGCCCTCAGTGTGTTGGAACATTAACTAACAGAACGTTCCAGATCACAATGATCCTTCCTCGTCTCGATTCTGTCCTCTTCATCATTTGAAATCAGACACGAGTGGTATGGTATCATAGATATTTAAAATCAGATCAGTCCTATAACTGAACAACGACGGACCTAATACTAACCCGATTTGATATTTAATCATGTTTTTTTTAAATAATAACTTTTCTCTCATGGGATGTCGAGTACAGAGACTGAGCAAAACAACAGAGACATTCAGAGCACAACAGAGACATTCAGAGCACAACAGAGATATTCAGAGCACAACAGAGATATTCAGAGCACAACAAAGACATTCAGAGCACAACAGAGACATTCAGAGCACAACAGAGATATTCAGAGCACAACAGAGACATTCAGAGCACAACAGAGATATTCAGAGCACAACAGAGATATTCAGAGCACAACAGAGATATTCAGAGCACAACAGAGATATTCAGAGCACAACAGAGATATTCAGAGCACAACAGAGATATTCAGAGCACAACAGAGATATTCAGAGCACAACAGAGATATTCAGAGCACAACAGAGATATTCAGAGCACAACAAAGACATTCAGAGCACAACAAAGACATTCAGAGCACAACAGAGACATTCAGAGCACAACAGAGATATTCAGAGCACAACAGAGATATTCAGAGCACAACAGAGACATTCAGAGCACAACAGAGACATTCAGAGCACAACAGAGATATTCAGAGCACAACAGAGACATTCAGAGACGGTTTAAAAATAAATAAAAGCATCTTATCCATTAACATTTTGTTCACTCTTTTGTAGCTTTTTCCAATTCCGACAGTACAGAACAACATATCCAAGAGTATAATATCCTTCTAAAAGCACACGTTAGTTTAACAACTTACTGGTGTTTTATTAGATAATACTCACTGTATTTACTGGTGTTAATCAGATCAATGCCCCTGTTTTATTAGATAATACTCACTGTAATTACTGGTGTTAATCAGATCAATGCCCCTGTTTTATTAGATAATACTCACTGTAATTACTGGTGTTAATAATATCAATGCCCCTGTTTTATAAGATAATACTCACTGTAATTACTGGTGTTAATAATATCAATGCCCCTGTTTTATAAGATAGTACTCACTGTAATTACTGGTGTTAATCAGATCAATGTCCCTGTTTTATAAGATAGTACTCACTGTATTTACTGGTGTTAATCAGATCAATGTCCATGTTTCATAAGATAATACTCACTGTAATTACTGGTGTTAATCAGATCAATGTCCCTGTTTTATTAGATAATACTCACTGTAATTACTGGTGTTAATCAGATCAATGTCCCTGTTTTATAAGATAGTACTCACTGTAATTACTGGTGTTAATCAGATCAATGTCCCTGTTTTATAAGATAATACTCACTGTACTTACTGGTGTTAATCAGATCAATGTCCCTGTTTTATAAGATAGTACTCACTGTATTCACTGGTGTTAATCAGATCTCCAGTCTTCTGTTCTTCTTCGTCCTCCAATGTGACAGTAATCTCCCCCTCTTCCTTCTCTCCAAAAACGTCTTCCTCTTCTTTCACTGTAACAGTCATCTCCCCCTCCTCCTCTCCAAAAACGTCTTCCTCTTCTTTCACTGTAACAGTCATCTCCCCCTCCTCTTCCTCCTTCAATCCAAAAACGTCTTCCTCTTCTTTCACTGTGACAGTCTTCTCCCCCTCCTTTATTCCAAAAACTGCAGCCTCCTCTTTCTCTTCCTTCTCCTCTTCTTCTTTCACGGTAGTCAACATCCTCCTCCTCTTTCACTCTGAAAGCGTCTTCCTTTTATTTCACTGTAACAGCCTCCTCGAAACCCTCTTTCTCCGTGTAGCAGACCTCTTCTTTAGCAACTGGGGGAGAGTAGCTTTGTGACTTTATGGTCGATGATGTTAGCTAGCTAGCTAGTTAGCGTTAGCCTAGTCCTACTGCTAAGTTAACCAGCTAGCTAGAGAATCTAACAACGTTAAATATTATATTAAATGTAATAATAGCTTGATGACAACAACCAAAAATATGTGTTTTTAAACAACAGTGGCGTATATATACGCCAGAAAGCTTCTAAAGAGCTCCAATATTTCGGCCCTGTTGGTTAGTAAGCTCCCGAGATGGCTGAACTGTTCATGTTGATGACGCGCTCCGTCCACTAGAATACACGTCACACTCTGGCAGCGTCGCCTGAAAGACGCACATCGCGATCTGCTGACTGGAGTGAGAAACGCAGTTGAGAGAAGTTTTATTTTATTTCGATAACATTTTTCTTTTTATGTAATGTTTTTTCATTAAATAATATTCTTTTATTTAGACGTACAAAGGAAAAGGGTGTGTGTTTGATTGATTGGTGCTGATTTGAAATGAGTGAGATGATAGTGCAAAACAATCCTAACTGCATCCCCAGGCCCTGGTATATCACCAGACTGCATACAAACCTAACTGCATCCCCAGGCCCTGTTATATCACCAGACTGCATACAAACCTAACTGCATCCCCAGGCCCTGATATATCAACAGACTGCAAACAATCCTAACTGCATCCCCAGGCCCTGGTATATCACCAGACTGCATACAAACCTAACTGCATCCCCAGGCCCTGTTATATCACCAGACTGCATACAAACCTAACTGCATCCCCAGGCCCTGTTATATCACCAGACTGCATACAAACCTAACTGCATCCCCAGGCCCTGTTATATCACCAGACTGCATACAAACCTAACTGAATCCCCAGTCCTTGGTATATCAACAGACTGCATACAAACCTAACTGCATCCCCGGTCCCTGGTATCTCATCAGACTGCATACAAACCTAACTGCATCCCCGGTCCCTGGTATCTCATCAGACAGTACTATCATCATAAGCTGCACAAGAACTCACTACTGTAATGGTCCAGGTTACAAAGTGGCTCAGTGACTCGTGTTTGCATCTCAATGTGAAAAAAACTGTTTGCATGTTCTTCACAAAGAGGGCAACAGATGCTACTGAGCCAGATGTCTATGTGTCAGGGGAGAAGCTCCAGGTGGTATCCGATTACCTTGGCATCATACTTGATTCCAACCTCTCTTTTAAAAAGCATGTGAAAAAGGTCATTCAAATAACCAAATTCAACCTAGCTAATTTCAGATTTATACGAAATTGTTTGACTACAGAGGTAGCAAAACTGTACTTCAAATCTATGATACTCCCCCACTTAACATACTGTTTGACTAGTTGGGCCCAAGCTTGCTGTACAACATTAAAACCTATTCAGTCTGTCTACAAACAGGCTCTCAAAGTGCTTGATAGGAAGCCCAATAGCCATCATCATTGTCACATCCTTAGAAAGCATGAGCTATTGAGTTGGGAAAATCTTGTGCAATACACCGACGCATGTCTTGTATTCAAGATCCTCAATGGCCTGGCTCCCCCTCCACTCAATATTTTTGTTAAACAGAAAACCCAGACATATGGCAGCAGATCCACAAGGTCTGCCATGAGAGGTGACTGTATAGTTCCCCTAAGGAAAAGCACCTTTAGTAAATCTGCATTCTCTGTGAGAGCTTCCCATGTCTGGAATACACTGCCATCAGACACACATAACTGCACCACATATCACACTTTCACAAAATGCTTGAAGACATGGCTAAAGGTCAATCAGATTTGTGAACATGGTCCCTAGCTGTGTGTTTCCACTCTCCATGTTGTCTGTTGTCTGTAGCTTGTGAGGTGTGGAAACACTTTGTTGCTTTTATGAATTTTGTCTTGCTGCTTTTTGTTTTATGCTGCTCTGTCTGTATGCTACGTCTTGCTTGTCCTATGTTGCTCTGTCTGTATGCTATGTCTTGCTTGTCCTATGTTGCTATGTCTTGCTTGTTCTATGTTGCTATTGTCTATATTGTAATTGTTTTTAATAACCTGCCCAGGGACTGCGGTTGAAAATTAGCCGGTTGGCTAAAACCGGCACTTTTACTGAAATGTTGATTAATGTGCACTGTCCCTGTAAAAATAAAAATTAACTCAAACTCAACTCAACCCCCCCCCCCCCCCCCCCCGCCCCCCAGATACTGGTGAAATAAAATAAAAAAACTGGAACTCTGTATTTATAATACCAGTTTATTATACACCCCCCCCATTCTGATACTGACCAGAACTCTGTATTTATAATACCAGTTTATTATACACCCCCCCCCCCATTCTGATACTGACCAGAAATCTGTATTTATAATACCAGTTTATTATACACCTCCATTCTGATACTGACCAGAACTCTGTATTTATAATACCAGTTTATTATACACCCCCCCCCCATTCTGATACTGACCAGAAATCTGTATTTATAATAACAGTTTATTATACACCTCCATTCTGATACTGACCAGAACTCTGTATTTATAATACCAGTTTATTATACACCCCCCCCCCCATTCTGATACTGACCAGAAATCTGTATTTATAATACCAGTTTATTATACACCTCCATTCTGATACTGACCAGAACTCTGTATTTATAATACCAGTTTATTATACACCCCCCCCCATTCTGATACTGACCAGAACTCTGTATTTATAATACCAGTTTATTATACCCCCCCATTCTGATACTGACCAGAACTCTGTATTTATAATACCAGTTTATTATACACCCCCCCATTCTGATACTGACCAGAACTCTGTATTTATAATACCAGTTTATTATAGCCCCCCCCATTCTGATACTGACCAGAACTCTGTATTTATAATACCAGTTTATTATACACCCCCCCCCCATTCTGATACTGACCAGAACTCTGTATTTATAATACCAGTTTATTATACCCCCCCATTCTGATACTGACCAGAACTCTGTATTTATAATACCAGTTTATTATACACCCCCCCCCCCATTCTGATACTGACCAGAACTCTGTATTTATAATACCAGTTTATTATACCCCCCCATTCTGATACTGACCAGAACTCTGTATTTATAATACCAGTTTATTATACACCCCCCCCCCCCATTCTGATACTGACCAGAACTCTGTATTTATAATACCAGTTTATTATACCCCCCCATTCTGATACTGACCAGAACTCTGTATTTATAATACCAGTTTATTATACACCCCCCCCCCATTCTGATACTGACCAGAACTCTGTATTTATAATACCAGTTTATTATACACCCCCCCATTCTGATACTGACCAGAACTCTGTATTTATAATACCAGTTTATTATACACCCCCCCCCCCCAATCTGATACTGACCAGAACTCTGTATTTATAATACCAGTTTATTATACACCCCCCCCAAAAAAAACTTTCAACGTAGTTGAACAACAACAAAAAAAGTCAGGTTGTTTCATAAACAATAATTATATAATAATTATTACTAAATGTTACATGAATTGTAAATATGAAAATCAAAACCAAATGTACACCCCTTTGTTAATATGTAGTGGCAATACGTCACTTCATGGTGAGGCATGGAATAATAAAACATGTATCTGTTGTCAGGCTGAATGTTTGAAATATGAGGTGATTTGAGACATGCTTCTTCAGTAGCGGAATAAAGACAATTAGCACTTGAATGTTGTCAAGAAATACTGGAGTGATGTAAGATTGTTAACCAAATTGTTCATAGACCATACATTTAAATCAAGTTGTTTTCAAGTCGTTGAAACAACCTGAAAAATAATTATTTTCAACCAAAAACCGGACGTATTTTGGACGTCGGGCAAAGTCTTCTGTCCAATGACATTTTGCTAGATGGGATAGCCCCAACGTCAAAACAGTTTTAACGTGTCCAAATCAATAACCAATATGCAGAAACAGTTTGTGATATATTGAAAACCTAAATATAAAATGTACTATCTACACAATAGGATTCATATTGCTTGTATATATATATATATATTAAACTGCCCAAGCACCAAAAACGCTGTAGTTTTGACACGAGGCCATAACTCACTGATACGGGTCGCTAAAATAAAAGGGACGCAACACTTATTTGTCATCAATCACATCGATATCGTGTTGAAATCAATTGTGCCGAGAGGAAGGGAGATGAGGTTGCACGTCCTGTTAAAACGATACAGCACCAAAAACCACACGGAATCTGGGAATAATGTGTATATCACTGGTTAGAGGACAACTCGTAGAAAACAGATCGCTACATTTTGAAGTGTTGCATTTTTGTTTCAAGTGGGTCACCAACGCGGTAAGTGTAACGCAACACTTTTTCTTAAATCACATCAATAGTAACTCTTTAATTCGACATTGTTGGAAGAGATAGAGACCCTGTCACAACAAAGATCCTAAACGGTAAAATAATGATTTAGCCATCTGACTTTAACATTGTTGGAAGAGATAGAGACCCTGTCACAACAAAGATCCTAAACGGTAAAATAAAGATCTAGCCATCTGACTTTGCACCAGAGAGGTTTATTGAAACTGCCCAAAGAATATATAATAATACAAGAAAGTGCCTAAATAAAAGGTGAAAACAAAAGAACAATAGGTCCCAGGCTTCTATTTCAATGATAATTACATGATCTCAGGCCATCATCACTGTGAATAGGTCCCAGGCTTCTATTTCAATGATAATTACATGTCACATGATGGTGCCAAGAAAACGCATCAGAACATCTCTAAATCAGTACCTAGTACAACAGAATGCATGCTCTACATTATATACCAAATAAAGAAAAGCGGACAGAGAAACATGTATTGCTTATACATGGGAACGTTTCCTCAGAATAAATCAAACAGGATGGTAGGAGTAGGGAGCTAGAGGCACCACTAGAGGGAGGTATGGAGCTAGAGGCACCACTAGAGGGAGGTATGGAGCTAGAGGCACCACTAGAGGGAGGTATGGAGCTAGAGGCACCACTAGAGGGAGGTATGGAGCTAGAGGCACCACTAGAGGGAGGTATGGAGCTAGAGGCACCACTAGAGGGAGGTATGGAGCTAGAGGCACCACTAGAGGGAGGTATGGAGCTAGAGGCACCACTAGAGGGAGGTATGGAACACCAATAACAGGCAATATACCAGTTACAGACAACACTCAAATAACAATTCTTCATTCACGCCTGATGGGTGGAGAGTTTTTAAATAGAACATCCACCTGCATTCTGGGTGGAGAAGACTAAGTTCAAGATGACCAACCCTACGTGGAGGTTTATCTGCTGAACAGAAGGACATGGAGGAGACGGGCCTCTGAGAACCACCCCTACCTGAAGGTTTATCTACTGTATAGAACAGGACATGGAGGAGACGGGCCTCTGAGAACCGCCCCTACCTGAAGGTTTATCTACTGTATAGAGCAGAAGGACATGGAGGAGACGGGCCTCTGAGAACCGCCCCTACCTGAAGGTTTATCTACTGTATAGAGCAGAAGGACATGGAGGAGACGGGCCTCTGAGAACCACCCCTACCCCTACCTGAAGGTTTATCTACTGTATAGAGCAGAAGGACATGGAGGAGACGGGCCTCTGAGAACCACCCCTACCTGAAGGTTTATCTACTGTATAGAGCAGAAGGACATGGAGGAGACAGGGCCTCTGAGAAATTACATGCAATAGGGGATGTTGGGTAATTTCTCCTTAAAGTCTCGTGTTCTTATCTGTCAACTAACATTAGAGGGAGGACGTCACATCGAGACTAGAGGGATGACATGGCATCAAGACTAGAGGGAGGACATCAAGACTAGAGGGAGGACATGGCATCAAGACTAGAGCAACGTCTCATCAAGACTAGAGCGACGTCTCTTCAAGATGAGGATGAGCCTTGGGGGGGGGGGGTGAGCCTCAAACTCCTACATTTCTACTGAGACCATTATCAAGCCATTCTTTAGGGGGGGGTATGAGCCTCAAACTCCTTCTACATTTCTACTGAGAGCATCATCAAGCCATTCTTTAGGGGAGGGGGCGATGAGCCTCAAACTCCTCCTACATTTCTACTGAGAGCATCATCAAGCCATTCTTTAGGGGGGGTATGAGCCTCAAACTCCCTCTACATTTCTACTGAGAGCATCATCAAGCCATTCTTTAGGGGAGGGGGTGTATGAGCCTCAAACTCCCTCTACATTTCTACTGAGAGCATCATCAAGCCATTCTTTAGGGGAGGGGGTGATGAGCCTCAAACTCCTCCTACATTTCTACTGAGAACATCATCAAGCCATTCTTTAGGGGAGGGGGGGGGGGTATGAGTCTCAAACTCCCTCTACATTTCTACTGAGAGCATCATCAAGCCATTCTTTAGGGGAGGGGGTGATGAGCCTCAAACTCCTCCTACATTTCTACTGAGAGCATCATCAAGCCATTCTTTAGGGGAGGGGGGGGGGTATGAGCCTCAAACTCCCTCTACATTTCTACTGAGAACATCATCAAGCCATTCTTTAGGGGAGGGGGCGATGAGCCTCAAACTCCCTCTATATTTCTACTGAGAACATCATCAAGCCATTCTTTAGGGGGGGTATGAGCCTCAAACTCCTCCTACATTTCTACTGAGAGCATCATCAAGCCATTCTTTAGGGGGGGGGGTATGAGCCTCAAACTCCCTCTACATTTCTACTGAGAACATCATCAAGCCATTCTTTAGGGGAGGGGGCAATGAGCCTCAAACTCCCTCTACATTTCTACTGAGAGCATCATTAAGCCATTCTTTAGGGGAGGGGGCGATGAGCCTCAAACTCCTTCTACATTTCTACTGAGAGCATCATCAAGCCATTCTTTAGGGGAGGGGGCGATGAGACTCAAACTCCCTCTACATTTCCAGCCTCTGTTTTACTACAACACACAAGAGCTTCAGTCTCAGAAATTGTGTGAACGGAAATCCCTCAGAAATGTGGGATGCGCACTTGAAGCATGTGGGATACTGTTCTTGTCTGTAGGTTTTGTGTACTAAGTAGTGGACAAAGACCCGGAGTGAAGGAGCACAAGGGAAGGAAGGATCTCTCACTCAATATATATTTTACATTGTGACATGATTAACTAAAATACTCCTACTACAACATTCTACATTATGACATAATTAAAATACACCTTCTACAACATTCTACATTATGACATCATTAAAATACTCCTACTACAACATTCTACCTTATGACATCATTAAAATACTCCTACTACAACATTCTACCTTATGACATCATTAAAATACCCCTTCTACAACATTCTACATTATGACATAATTAAAATACCCCTTCTACAACGTTCTACATTGTGACATCATTTCATTGATATCATGAAACAACTCCATGTATTTTCTGATGTTTAATCAGATATCTTTTTACCAGAGTATCTCTTGTCACATTGATCACAGCTACAATATTTATTTCCTGTGTGTGATATCAGCTAGTTTGGCTGAGCAAAATTCTTCCCAGATTGATTTCAACTATAAGGATTCTGTCCTGTGTGTGTTCTCTGGTGTATAGTCAGATGGCTCGATGTAGTAAAACACTTCCCACATTGAGCACATCTATAAGGTTTCTCTCCTGTGTGTGTTCTCTGGTGTATAGTCAGACTGCTAGATGTAACAAAACTCTTCCCACATTGATCACAGCTGTAAGGTTTCTCTCCTGTGTGTGTTCTCTGGTGTATAGTCAAACGGCTAGAAGTAACAAAACTCTTCCCACATTGATCACAGCTATGAGATTTCTCTCCTGTGTGTGTTCTCTGATGTATAGTCAGCTGGCTAGATGTAACGAAACTCTTCCCACATTGATCACAGCTATAAGGTTTCTCTCCTGTGTGTTTTCTCTGGTGTATAGTCAGGCTGCTTGAGTGAGTAAAGCTCTTCCCACATTGATCACAGCTATAAGGCTTCTCTCCTGTGTGTGTTCTCTGGTGTGATTTTAAATGTCCTGACGAAACAAATCTCTTTCCACAGTCAGAGCAGTGGTAAGGTTTCACTCCGGTGTGTGTTCTCTGGTGTGTAGTTAGCCGTCTAGATTCAGTAAAACTCTTCCCACATTGAAAACAGCTATAAGGTTTCTCTCCAGTGTGAATTCTCTGGTGTGATTGTAATGTAGATGATTTTGAAAAGGTCTTCCCACAGTCAGAGCAGCTATAAGGTTTTTCTCCGGTGTGAATTCTCTGGTGTGATTGTAATGTAGATGATTTTGAAAAGCTCTTCCCACAGTCAGAGCAGCTATAAGGTTTCTCTCCTGTATGGATTCTCTGATGTATTTTAAGGTCTGCTGAAGAGTGGAATCCCTTCCCACAGTCAGAGCAACAGTGAGGTTTCTCTCCAGTGTGTATTCTCAGGTGTGCTGTCATGCTGCGTGAGTGAGCAAAACTCTTCCCACATTGATTACAGCTATAAGGCTTCTCTCCTGTGTGTGTTCTCTGGTGTAAAGTCAGCTGGCTAGATGTAGTAAAATTCATCCCACATTGATCACAGATATAAGGATTCTCTCCTGTGTGTATTCTCTGGTGTGTAGTCAGACGGCTTGATGAAGAAAAACTTTTCCCACATTGAGAACAGTTATAAGGCTTCTCTCCTGTGTGAATTCTCTGGTGTGTTTTCAGGCTGCTTGGAACATTAAAACTCTTTCCACATTGATCACAGCTATACGGTTTCTCTCCTGTATGGATTCTCTGGTGTCTTATAAGGTCTGCCGAAGAGGTAAGTCTCTTCCCACAGTCAGAGCAGCAGTGAGATTTATCATCTGTGTGAATTCTCTGGTGTAGTTTTAGTGAATCTGATCTTGAGTAACTCTTCCCACAGTCAGAGCAGCAGTGAGGTGTCTTTCCTGTGATTCTCCGCTGGTGTTTCTTGGGTTGTTCCGATGCGGAGAGACTCTGCTCTGCCTCGTCAGCATCATGAGGTTGTTGAGGATCCCCAGAGGATCCACTATAGTCCCGTCTCTCTCCTGTGTGAACAACAAAGTCAGACAGATGATTAAAGGCCCACAACAGCGGTAAATCCACTGTTTATTTGAGGTGAAAGGTGATTGCCCGTGATGTTTTACAACAATTTAAGTCTGTAATGAAATGTTTAAAAATGCTTTTACAAACTTATTTGAAAACTGTCTTAAGGACATTCAAGTGATCAAAAACAGCCGTATTGGCCTGAACAGTGGGTTAACTGCCTGGTTCAGGGGCAGAACAACAGATTTGTACCTTGTCAGCTTGTGGGTTTGAACTGGCAACCTTCCAGTTACCATTCCAACACTCCAACCACTAGGCTACCCTGCCCTCCCTGTCTTAAGGACATTCAAGTGATCAAAAACAGCCGTATTGGCCTGAACAGTGGGTTAACTGCCTGGTTCAGGGGCAGAACAACAGATTTGTACCTTGTCAGCTTGTGGGTTTGAACTGGCAACCTTCCAGTTACCATTCCAACACTCCAACCACTAGGCTACCCTGCCCTCCCTGTCTTAAGGACATTCAAGTGAGCAAAAACAGCCGTATTGGCCTGAACAGTGGGTTAACTGCCTGGTTCAGGGGCAGAACAACAGATTTGTACCTTGTCAGCTTGTGGGTTTGAACTGGCAACCTTCCAGTTACCATTCCAACACTCCAACCACTAGGCTACCCTGCCCTCCCTGTCTTAAGGACATTCAAGTGATCAAAAACAGCCGTATTGGCCTGAACAGTGGGTTAACTGCCTGGTTCAGGGGCAGAACAACAGATTTGTACCTTGTCAGCTTGTGGGTTTGAACTGGCAACCTTCCAGTTACCATTCCAACACTCCAACCACTAGGCTACCCTGCCCTCCCTGTCTTAAGGACATTCAAGTGAGCAAAAACAGCCGTATTGGCCTGGAACAGTGGGTTAACTGCCTGGTTCAGGGGCAGAACAACAGATTTGTACCTTGTCAGCTTGTGGGTTTGAACTGGCAACCTTCCAGTTACCATTCCAACACTCCAACCACTAGGCTACCCTGCCCTCCCTGTCTTAAGGACATTCAAGTGATCAAAAACAGCCGTATTGGCCTGAACAGTGGGTTAACTGCCTGGTTCAGGGGCAGAACAACAGATTTGTACCTTGTCAGCTTGTGGGTTTGAACTGGCAACCTTCCAGTTACCATTCCAACACTCCAACCACTAGGCTACCCTGCCCTCCCTGTCTTAAGGACATTCAAGTGATCAAAAACAGCCGTATTGGCCTGAACAGTGGGTTAACTGCCTGGTTCAGGGGCAGAACAACAGATTTGTACCTTGTCAGCTTGTGGGTTTGAACTGGCAACCTTCCAGTTACCATTCCAACACTCCAACCACTAGGCTACCCTGCCCTCCCTGTCTTAAGGACATTCAAGTGAGCAAAAACAGCCGTATTGGCCTGGAACAGTGGGTTAACTGCCTGGTTCAGGGGCAGAACAACAGATTTGTACCATGTCAGCTTGTGGGTTTGAACTGGCAACCTTCCAGTTACCATTCCAACACTCCAACCACTAGGCTACCCTGCCCTCCCTGTCTTAAGGACATTCAAGTGAGCAAAAACAGCCGTATTGGCCTGGAACAGTGGGTTAACTGCCTGGTTCAGGGGCAGAACAACAGATTTGTACCTTGTCAGCTTGTGGGTTTGAACTGGCAACCTTCCAGGTACCATTCCAACACTCCAACCACTAGGCTACCCTGCCCTCCCTGTCTTAAGGACATTCAAGTGATCAAAAACAGCCGTATTGGCCTGGAACAGTGGGTTAACTGCCTGGTTCAGGGGCAGAACAACAGATTTGTACCTTGTCAGCTTGTGGGTTTGAACTGGCAACCTTCCAGGTACCATTCCAACACTCCAACCACTAGGCTACCCTGCCCTCCCTGTCTTAAGGACATTCAAGTGAGCAAAAACAGCCGTATTGGCCTGAACAGTGGGTTAACTGCCTGGTTCAGGGGCAGAACAACAGATTTGTACCTTGTCAGCTTGTCAGCTAGTTAATACACTCCAACCACTAGGCTACCCTGCCCTCCCTTCTAGTGGATGATAGTAGTTAATACAGTTATTAAAACCCTAGGTACTAATTCACCACCGTGGGGGGAAAACCCAGGGGAGTTCTCATAGGTTGACAGCAAAAATAGCCTCCATTTACAGGTTGCTTGTGAGTGAATTTCATACTACTTTTGGATTATAATTGTAAATGCTCGTTTGTGCCATTGTTTCAAATCAAATGCTTTATATTTAAAAAACAACTACTTTAATTTCAACCAGTAAAAAGCTCTTTGGCTAGCTTTGCAACCAGCCTATGTCAATAAGCGCTAGCATTCCAGCTAACAGCTTTGCTACTCGCCTAGCATTAGCATTTTAGCTAACAGCTTTGCTACCAGTCTATGTCAATAAGCGCTAGCATTCCAGCTAACAGCTTTGCTACTAGCCTAGCATTAGCATTCTAGCTAACAGCTTTGCTCCCAGTCTATGTCAATAAGCGTTAGCATTTCAGCTAACAGCTTTGCCACCTGCCTAGCATTAGCATTCTAGCTAACAGCTTTGCTACCAGCCTATGTCAATAAGCTTTAGCATTCTAGCTAACAGCTATGCTTCCAGCCTAGCATTAGCATTTAAGCTAACAACTGCTGCATCCAAAATACATGTTTTGCAATTATCACAACCAAATAGTATCTTAGAAAATGTAAGAAATAATCAAAACAACAATTGTAAGTCTACGACAACCCCAAAAACTGTTTATTGTTTAGCAGTAATAACCTGGTAAATCTAGACTGTTGAATGGTCTCAGATGACAACATAGACCTACTGTAGGACCCATAAATTCACCTAATGATAACATAGACCTACTGTAGGACCCATAACTTCACCTAATGATAACATAGACCTACTGTAGGACCCATAACTTCACCTAATAACAACATAGACCTACTGTAGGACCCATAAATTACAACATAGACCTACTGTAGGACCCATAACTTACAACATAGACCTACTGTAGGACCCATAACTTACAACATAGACCTACTGTAGGACCCATAACATACAACATAGACCTACTGTAGGACCCATAACTGACAACACAGATCTACTGTAGGACCCATAACTTACAACATAGACCTACTGTAGGACCCATAACTTACAACATAGACCTACTGTAGGACCCATAACTGACAACACAGATCTACTGTAGGACCCATAACTGACAACACAGATCTACTGTAGGACCCATAACTGACAACACAGATCTACTGTAGGACCCATAAATTACAACATAGACCTACTGTAGGACCCATAACTTACAACATAGACCTACTGTAGGACCCATAACTTACAACATAGACCTACTGTAGGACCCATAACATACAACATAGACCTACTGTAGGACCCATAACTTACAACATAGACCTACTGTAGGACCCATAACATACAACATAGACCTACTGTAGGACCCATAACATACAACATAGACCTACTGTAGGACCCATAACTGACAACACAGATCTACTGTAGGACCCATAACTGACAACACAGACCTACTGTAGGACCCATAACTTCACCTAGCAAAAACATAGACCTACTGTAGAACCCATAACTTACAACACAGACCTACTGTAGGACCCTTACAACAGACCTAGGACTATAAATCATTTAATATTTCAGGTGAAACATGGAAACTAAAATGTCTTTGTCATGACATTTCATAACCTGATCACCAAATAATTTTGTGAATAATCCCACTAGGCTACTCTGTAATGTGCTGTCATTCTAAATGTCCTGAAAAAAGGAAAATAGCTCTGTGTTTTGTACAATAGCCTATCCATCAAGGAACAGTTCTCTACACATTATGAGCTAAGTATCTGTGTGTCCAAACTGACACAGTAACATTTGAAAACACATTACCTTGATGCTTTCTCAGTTAAATCTAACTAGACCTGCTGTAAATCAAATCAAATATGATTTGTCACATGATGAATACAACAGGTGTAGTAGACCTCACAGTGAAATGCTGAATACAACAGGTGTAGTAGACCTCACAGTGAAATGCTGAATACAACAGGTGTAGTAGACCTCACAGTGAAATGCTGAATACAACAGGTGTAGTAGACCTTACAGTGAAATGCAGAATACAACAGGTTTAGTAGACAGTGAAATGCTGACTGACCAGCCCTTAACCAACAATGCAGAGTTAAGAAAATATTTACTAAAATATAAAATAAAATATACACAATAAGATTACCTAACTATAACAAGGCTATATACAGGGGCTACCGGTACAGAGTCAATGTGGAGGCTATATACAGGGGGTACCGGTACAGAGTCAATGTGGAGGCTATATACAGGGAGTACCGGTACAGAGTCAATGTGGAGGCTATATACAGGGGGTACCAGTACAGAGTCAATGTGGAGGCTATATACAGGGGGTACCAGTACAGAGTCAATGTGGAGACTATATACAGGGGGTATCGGTACAGAGTCAATGTGGAGGCTATATACAGGGAGTACCGGTACAGAGTCAATGTGGAGACTATATACAGGGGCTACCAGTACAGAGTCAATGTGGAGGCTATATACAGGGGGTACCAGTACAGAGTCAATGTGGAGGCTATATACAGGGGGTATCGGTACAGAGTCAATGTGGAGGCTATATACAGGGGGTACCGGTACAAAGTCAATGTGGAGGCTATATACAGGGAGTACCGGTACAGAGTCAATGTGGAGACTATATACAGGGGCTACCGGTACAGAGTCAATGTGGAGGCTATATACAGGGGCTACCGGTACAGAGTCAATGTGGAGACTATATACAGGGGGAATCGGTACAGAGTCAATGTGGAGGCTATATACAGGGAGTACCGGTACAGAGTCAATGTGGAGACTATATACAGGGGCTACCAGTACAGAGTCAATGTGGAGGCTATATACAGGGGGTACCAGTACAGAGTCAATGTGGAGGCTATATACAGGGGGTATCGGTACAGAGTCAATGTGGAGGCTATATACAGGGGGTACCGGTACAGAGTCAATGTGGAGGCTATATACAGGGAGTACCGGTACAGAGTCAATGTGGAGACTATATACAGGGGCTACCGGTACAGAGTCAATGTGGAGGCTATATACAGGGGCTACCGGTACAGAGTCAATGTGGAGACTATATACAGGGGGTACCAGTACAGAGTCAATGTGGAGGCTATATACAGGGGGTACCGGTACAGAGTCAATGTGCGGAGGTACAGATTAGTCGTTTAGCAAATCAACCAGACTAGACCCTGCTGTAAATCAACCAGACTAGACACTACTGTAAATCAACCATACTAGACACTACTGTAAATCAACCAGACTAGACCCTACTGTAAATCAACCAGACTAGACCCTGCTGTAAATCAACCAGACTAGACCCCGCTGTAAATCAACCAGACTAGACCCTGCTGTAAATCAACCAGACTAGACCCTGCTGTAAATCAACCAGACTAGACCCTACTGTAAATCAACCAGACTAGACCCTGCTGTAAATCAACCAGACCCTGCTGTAAATCAACCAGACTAGACCCTGCTGTAAATCAACCAGAGCTCCATTTTTATGGAACGGTCTGCCTACCCATGTCAGAGACGCAAACTCGGTCTCAACCTTTAAGTCTTTACTGAAGACTCATCTCTTCAGTGGGTCATATGATTGAGTGTAGTCTGGCCCAGGAGTGGGAAGGTGAACGGAAAGGCTCTGGAGCAACGAACCGCCCTTGCTGTCTCTGCCTGGCCGGTTCCCCTCTTTCCACTGGGATTCTCTGCCTCTAACCCTATTACAGGGGCTGAGTCACCGGCTTACTGGGGCTCTCTCATGCCGTCCCTGGAAGGGGTGCGTCACCTGAGTGGGTTGATTCACTGATGTGGTCATCCTGTCTGGGTTGGCGCCCCCCCTTGTGTTGTGCCATGGTGGAGATCTTTGTGGGCTATACTCAGCCTTGTCTCAGGATGGTAAGTTGGTGGTTGAAGATATCCCTCTAGTGGTGTGGGGGCTGTGCTTTGGCAAAGTGGGTGGGGTTATATCCTTCCTGTTTGGCCCTGTCCGGGGGTGTCCTCGGATGGGGCCACAGTGTCTCCTGACCCCTCCTGTCACAGCCTCCAGTATTTATGCTGCAGTAGTTTATGTGTCGGGGGGCTAGGGTCAGTTTGTTATATCTGGAGTACTTCTCCTGTCCTATTCGGTGTCCTGTGTGAATCTAAGTGTGCGTTCTCTAATTCTCTCCTTCTCTCTTTCTTTCTCTCTCTCGGAGGACCTGAGCTCTAGGACCATGCCCCAGGACTACCTGACATGATGACTCCTTGCTGTCCCCAGTCCACCTGGCCGTGCTGCTGCTCCAGTTTCAACTGACCTGAGCCCTAGGACCATGCCCCAGGACTACCTGACATGATGACTCCTTGCTGTCCCCAGTCCATCTGACCATGCTGCTGCTCCAGTTTCAACTGTTCTGCCTTATTATTATTTGACCATGCTGGTCATTTATGAACATTTGAACATCTTGGCCATGTTCTGTTATAATCTCCACCCGGCACAGCCAGAAGAGGACTGGCCACCCCACATAGCCTGGTTCCTCTCTAGGTTTCTTCCTAGGTTTTGGCCTTTCTAGGGAGTTTTTCCTAGCCACCGTGCTTCTACACCTGCATTGCTTGCTGTTTGGGGTTTTAGGCTGGGTTTCTGTACAGCACTTTGAGATATCAGCTGATGTACGAAGGGCTATATAAATAAATTTGATTTGATTTGACCCTGTGTAAATCAACCAGACCCTGCTGTAAATCAACCAGACTCTGCTGTAAATCAACCAGACCCTACTGTAAATCAACCAGACTAGACCCTGCTGTAAATCAACCAGACTCTGCTGTAAATCAACCAGACTAGACCCTGCTGTAAATCAACCAGACTAGACCCTGCTGTAAATCAACCAGACTAGACCCTGATGTAAATCAACCAGACTAGACCCTGCTGTAAATCAACCAGACCAGACCCTGCTGTAAATCAACCAGACTAGACCCTGCTGTAAATCAACCAGACTAGACCCTGCTGTAAATCAACCAAACCCTACTGTAAATCAACCAGACTAGACCCTGCTGTAAATCAACCAGACTAGACACTGATGTAAATCAACCAGACTAGACCCTGATATAAATCAACCAGACTAGACCCTGATGTAAATCAACCAGACTAGACCCTGCTGTAAATCAACCAGACTAGACCCTGCTGTAAATCAACCAGACTAGACCCTGCTGTAAATCAACCAGACCAGACCCTGCTGTAAATCAACCAGAATAGACCCTGCTGTAAATCAACCAGACTAGACCCTGCTGTAAATCAACCAGACCCTACTGTAAATCAACCAGACCTTGCTTTAAATCAACCAGACTAGACCCTGCTGTAAATCAACCAGACCCTACTGTAAATTAACCAGACCCTACTGTAAATCAACCAGACCCTACTGTAAATCAACCAGACCCTGCTGTAAATCAACCAGACTAGACCCTGCTGTAAATCAACCAGAATATACCCTGCTGTAAATCAACCAGACCCTACTGTAAATCAACCAGACCCTGCTGTAAATCAACCAGACTAGACCCTGCTGTAAATCAACCAGAATATACCCTGCTGTAAATCAACCAGACCCTACTGTAAATAAACCAGACCCTACTGTAAATCAATCAGACCCTGCTGTAAATCAACCAGACCCTGCTGTAAATCAATCAGACCCTCCTGTAAATCAATCACACAATAACAGATGAGGAACATCAATGTAGGGATATTAGGGCCAACGTGGAGCACGCAACCAACTGTCTTCACCAGCGTAGCGAATGACATTCTTTGTGAACACAGTTTTTCCAGAACTTTGGCTGTTGTTGCATGTCGTGCTGTATCACATCATCACTTAAATGTCATTCAGAAAATTACTTCCTGGATCAGCTGATGATATTTTAAACTAAGTCATAATTATTGAAGAGCCATGTTAATGAGAGAACTGACTTGGTGTTCTGAATCAATTCATGGCGACTCTTTATTGAAGAGCCAGGTTAATGAGAGAACTGACTTGGTGTTCTGAATCAATTCATGGCGACTCTTTATTGAAGAGCCAGGTTAATGAGGGAACTGACTTGGTGTTCTGAATCAATTCATGGTGACTCTTTATTGAAGAGCCAGGTTAATGAGGGAACTGACTTGGTGTTCTGAATCAATTCATGGTGACTCTTTATTGAAGAGCCAGGTTAATGAGGGAACTGACTTGGTGTTCTGAATCAATTCATGGTGACTCTTTATTGAAGAGCCAGGTTAATGAGGGAACTGACTTGGTGTTCTGAATCAATTCATGGCGACTCTTTATTGAAGAGTCAGGTTAATGAGGGAACTGACTTGGTGTTCTGAATCAATTCATGGCAACTCTTTATTGAAGAGCCAGGTTAATGAGGGAACTGACTTGGTGTTCTGAATCAATTCATGGTGACTCTTTATTGAAGAGTCAAGTTAATGACATTATTGATGTTATAATCTCCACCCGGCACAGCCAGAAGAGGACTGGCCACCCCACATAGCCTGGTTCCTCTCTAGGTTTCTTCCTAGGTTTTGGCCTTTCTAGGGAGTTTTTCCTAGCCACCGTGCTTCTACACCTGCATTGCTTGCTGTTTGGGGTTTTAGGCTGGGTTTCTGTACAGCACTTTGAGATATCAGCTGATGTACGAAGGGCTATATAAATACATTTGATTTGATTTGATGTTAGTGTTCTGAATCAATTCAAAATGACTCTTTATTGAAGAGTCAGGTTAATGACAGTATTGATGTTAGTGTTCTGAATCAATTCAAAATGACTCTTTATTGAAGAGTCAGGTTAATGACAGTATTGATGTTAGTGTTCTGAATCAATTCAAAATGACTCTTTATTGAAGAGTCAGGTTAATGACAGTATTGATGTTAGTGTTCTGAATCAATTCAAAATGACTCTTTATTGAAGAGTCAGGTTAATGACAGTATTGATGTTAGTGTTCTGAAGCAATTCAAAATGACTCTTTATTGAAGAGTCAGGTTAATGACAGAACTGACTTGGTGTTCGTAAATCAATTCAAAATGACTCTTTATTGAAGAGCCGAGTTAATGACAGCAATGATGTTGGTGTTCTGAATCATTTCAAAATGACTCTTTATTGAAGAGCCAGGTTAATGAGAGAACTGACTTGGTGTTCTGAATCATTTCAAAATGACTCTTTATTGAAGAGCCAGGTTAATGAGAGAACTGACTTGGTGTTCTGAATCATTTCAAAATGACTCTTTATTGAAGACCAGGTTAATGAGAGAACTGACTTGGTGTTCTGAATCAATTCAAGGTGACTCTCTGTTAGAAGCGATTCTATTGTGCTAACTCATAAATGTGAAGACTGTTTACACAGCGTAACCTTTAAGAAGCCCATTATGGCCACTTAAGAAGCCCATTATGGCCACTTTAAGAAGCCCATTATGGCCACTTTAAGAAGCCCATTTTAAGAAGTCCATTATGGCCACTTTAAGAAGCCCACTTTAAGAAGCCCACTTTAAGAAGCCCACTTTAAGAAGCCCACTTTAAGAAGCCCACTTTAAGAAGCCCATTATGACCACTTTAAGAAGCCCACTTTAAGAAGTCCATTATGGCCACTTTAAGAAACCCATTATGGCCACTTTAAGAAGCCCCCGTATGGCCACTTTAAGAAACCCATTAAGGCCACTTTAAGAAGTCCATTATGGCCACTTTAAGAAGCCCACTTTAAGAAGTCCATTATGGCCACTTTAAGAAGCCCACTTTAAGAAGCCCACTTTAAGAAGCCCACTTTAAGAAGCCCATTATGACCACTTTAAGAAGCCCACTTTAAGAAGCCCATTATGACCACTTTAAGAAGCCCACTTTAAGAAGTCCATTATGGCCACTTTAAGAAGCCCACGTATGGCCACTTTAAGAAGCCCCCGTATGGCCACTTTAAGAAACCCATTATGGCCACTTTAAGAAACCCACTTTAAGAAGTCCATTATGGCCACTTTAAGAAGCCCCCGTATGGCCACTTAAGCCCCCATTATGGCCACTTTAAGAAGTCCATTATGGCCACTTTAAGAAGCCCCCGTATGGCCACTTTACGAAGCCCCCGTATGGCCACTTTAAGAAACCCATTATGGCCACTTTAAGAAGCCCCCGTATGGCCACTTTAAGAAGCCCATTATGGCCACTTTAAGAAGCCCATTATGGCCACTTTAAGAAGTCCATTATGGCCACTTAAGCCCCCGTATGGCCACTTTAAGAAGCCCACGTATGGCCACTTTAAGAAGCCCCCGTATGGCCACTTTAAGAAGCCCCCGTATGGCCACTTTGAGAAGCCCCATTATGGCCACTTCCCTCTTTGGAGTCACATTAAGCATATCTGGTTGTCATCCACATAAGAGGTTTTATTTATTTAACCTTTATTTAACGAGGCAAGTCAGTTAAGAACAAATTCTTATTATACAATGACGGCCTTGGAACAAATCTGTCGTTCTGCCTTGTTCAGGGGCAGATTTGTACCTTGTCAGCTATGGGATTCGAACTTGCAACCTTTCGGTTACTAGCCCAACGCTCTAACCACTAGGCTACCCTGCGCCCCGGCAATCAGCCAATCAGTTGTTCTATTATAAGGTTATTGATAGAGTTGTGATTGTCCTCTTTAGAGGGTACTATTTCAAAGCTGCAACAAAAAAAACTTTGGTGTTGAGGTTTTACCGTCAAGATAAAACAACCTTTTTCAAATGTTTTCAGTGCCTACTGAATGGTGGACTGTCATTCTGAACAAGGCAGTTAGTCCACCATCCAGTAGGCTGTAGTTCTGAACAAGGCAGTTAGTCCACCATCCAGTAGGCTGTAGTTCTGAACAAGGCAGTTAGTCCACCATCCAGTAGGCTGTCATTCTGAACAAGGCAGTTAGTCCACCATCCAGTAGGCTGTCGTTCTGCCCCTGAACAAGGCAGTTAGTCCACCATCCAGTAGGCTGTCGTTCTGCCCCTGAACAAGGCAGTTAGTCCACCATCCAGTAGGCTGTAGTTCTGAACAAGGCAGTTAGTCCACCATCCAGTAGTCTGTCGTTCTGCCCCTGAACAAGGCAGTTAGTTCACCATCCAGTAGGCTGTAGTTCTGAACAAGGCAGTTAGTCCACCATCCAGTAGGCTGTCGTTCTGCCCCTGAACAAGGCAGTTAGTCCACCATCCAGTAGGCTGTCGTTCTGCCCCTGAACAAGGCAGTTAGTCCACCATCCAGTAGGCTGTCGTTCTGAACAAGGCAGTTAGTCCACCATCCAGTAGTCTGTCGTTCTGCCCCTGAACAAGGCAGTTAGTCCACCATCCAGTAGGCTGTCGTTCTGAACAAGGCAGTTAGTCCACCATCCAGTAGGCTGTCGTTCTGAACAAGGCAGTTAGTCCACCATCCAGTAGGCTGTCGTCCTGAACAAGGCAGTTAACCCACTGTTCCCAGGCCGTAATTGCAAATAAGAATGTGTTCTTAACTGACTTGCCAAGTTAAATAAAGGTCAAATTCAATGTTGGTTAAGGGCTTGTAAGTAAGCATTTCATGGTATTGTTGTATTCGGCGCATGTGACAAATAGTTTGATTTGACAGCATATTTTGTGGATATGAAATGACTATTTCTTATCAATTAAAAATCTGGGTACTTTTCATTGCTTTTGTCACATCAGTTCAACAACTGCGGAGTAAATGCCCCTATTTTTAAGACAGTACTTACTGGTGTTAATCAGATCTCCTGTTTCCTCGTCTTTCAATGTGACAGTCATCTCCCCCTCCTCCTCTTTCTCCTCCTTCACTCCAAAAACTGCATCATCCTCTTCCTCCTCTTCTTTCACAGTCACATCCTCCTTTTCCTCTTCCTCCTCTTTCACTCTGAACGCGTCTTTCTCTTCTTTCACTGTAACAGCCTCACCCTCTACTTCTTGTTTTACTGTAACAACCTCCTCTTCCTCTACTTTTGTTACTGTGACATCCTCTTCTTCCTCTTCCTCTTTCACGACAACATTCAGCCACAGACCCTCTTTCTCCGTCCAGCAGACTTCCTCCTCTTCATCAGGAGGAGAGTAGCTTGGTGAACTCATGGTCAAGGATGATAGCTAACAGTTAGCTAACTATGCTAATGCTAACTTAACCAGCCACGTCAGCTAAATAATAACAACAAAAACGTAAATAGGAAATTAAATGAGATAATTAGCTAAACGACAGAAATGTGATCAAAACACAGTGCCTAAAATACCAGAAAGAGTCTTTAAGAGCTTGAATGTTTCCGCTATGTTTCCGAGCAAGCTACCGAGATGGCTGAGATGGCTGTTGTTGTTCTTCTTCTTTTAGTTTTTATCGGCGGATCGCAGCGGACCGAGAGGTGGAAACACCGCCCCCTACTGTACCGGAGGCGGCCCGTCAGGAAGTCCAGGATCCAGTTGCAGAGGGAGGTGTTTAGTCCCGGGGTCCTTATTAACTTCGTGATGAGCTTTGAGGGCACTATGGTGTTGAACGCTGAGCTGTAGTCAATGAACAGCATTCTCAACATAGTTGGTCCTTTTGTCCAGGTGAGAAAGGTGAGAAAGGGCAGTGTGGAGTGCAATAGAGATTGCATCATCACTGAGACTGTAATTACAATACTAAAATTACTGTAATCATCACTGTAATTACATGATCAAATAACAGACAGGATTACACATCACTGGGTCATTGTAATTACATTATCATTAACAGACAGGTTTACATATCACTAAGACATTGTAATTACATGATCAATTAACTGACAGGTTTACATATCACTGAGACACTGTAATTACATGATCAATTAACTGACAGGTTTACATATCACTGAGACACTGTAATTACATTATTAATTAACAGACAGGTTTACATATCACTAAGACATTGTAATTACATGATCAATTAGCAGACAGGTTTACACATCACTGCACAATAGTGGAGGTGTACTGTTAAGAAGAGCCCGTGAGTAAACATTTCACTACACCGTTTTAGCCTACAACCTGTATCCTGCACATGTGACCCAATAAAACGTTGATTTGATCACATCTGATTATTCAGTACAAAACCTTTAGATTTTCCATCTAAATGAACAGACTGATTGTGTGTCTGTAATCTGTGTAGCAGCAAATTAATACACTGCCATCTGATGTGAGGATGACATCATAAGAACAGGTGGCTTCAAAGAAGATGGAATCCCCCCCCCCCACCCTGCTGGTCATCTATGAACATTTGAACATCTTGGCCATGTTCTGTTATAATCTCCACCCAGCACAGCCAGAAGAGGACTGGCCAGCCCCT
Organism: Oncorhynchus kisutch; assembly: GCF_002021735.2. NCBI lineage: Eukaryota > Metazoa > Chordata > Actinopteri > Salmoniformes > Salmonidae > Oncorhynchus > Oncorhynchus kisutch. The sequence goes on along the minus strand of NW_022265147.1, from coordinate 59,165 downwards.
CATAGCCTGGTTCCTCTCTAGGTTTCTTCCTAGGTTCCGGCCTTTCTAGGGAGATTTTCCTTGCCACTGTGCTTCTACACCTGCATTGCTTGCTGTTTGGAGTTTTAGGCTGGGTTTCTGTACAGCACTTTGTGACATCAGCTGATGTAAGAAGGGCTTTATAAATACATTTGATTTGAATTTGAATTAAAAACAAATTCTTATTTACGATTTTGGCTTAGGAATAGTGGGTTATCTGCCCTGTTCAGGGGCAGAATGTCAGCTCGGGGATTCAATCCACCAACCTTTCGGGTTTACCAGTCCAATGCTCTAACCACTAGGCTACCTGCTCTAACCGCTAGGCTATCTGCTCTAACCACTAGGCTACCTGCTGCTCTGTTAATGATAATGTAATTACAATGTCGCAGTGATGTGTAAACCTGTCTGTTTATGATAATGTAATAACAATGTCCCAGTGATATGTGTACCCATGGCTGATTCCAGAGGACGCTGGTCACAAGAATGGGCTGGGAAAGACACTGGGCCACACTCACACTAAATAGCTAGCTACCTAGTTTAGCTAGAAAAGAAAAGATGGCCTGTCTGGTTAGCATCTAAAACAGCTAGCTAGCTAGCGTTAGTGAGAGAGAGTTAACTAGCCACAATGGAGCCAAATTGAATGTAATCTAGCTAGCTAGTTTAGCTAGCTGCTGTTACCATATAGCTAGCTACAGTTACGCTGAACCAACCAACTAAACAATTAAGCAATTTAGCAGCATGCCATCACAATATCCAACCTCTTACTTTCCATTCCAATCCATCCCCTGGATGACACTAGAATTCTACAGGTAGCTACATCCTAGCTTTCACTCAACCTTCCATAACAGTCTGTGTTGTAGCTTCATCCTAGCTTTCATTCAACCTTCCATAGCAGTCTGTGTTGTAGCTACATCCTAGCTTTCACTCAACCTTCCATAGCAGTCTGTTGTAGCTACATCCTAGCTTTCACTCAACCTTCCATAGCAGTCTGTGTTGTAGCTACATCCTAGCTTTGACTCAACCTTCCATAGCAGTCTGTGTTGTAGCTACATTCTAGCTTTCACTCAACCTTCCATAGCAGTCTGTTGTAGCTACACATTCAATAGCTTTTAACTCAACCTTCCATAGTAGTCTGTGTTGTAGCTACATCCTAGCTTTCACTCAACCTTCCATAGCAGTCTGTGTTGTAGCTACATTCTAGCTTTCACTCAACCTTCCATAGCAGTCTGTTGTAGCTACACATTCAATAGCTTTTAACTCAACCTTCTATAGCAGTCTGTGTTGTAGCTACATGCTATAGCTTTTAACGCAACCTTCCATAGAGGTCTGTGTTGTAAATACATGCTATAGCTTTTAACGCAACCTTCTATAGCAGTCTGTGTTGTAGCTACATGCTATAGCTTTTAATGCAACCTTCCATAGAGGTCTGTGTTGTAGCTACATGCTATAGCTTTTAACTCAACCTGCCATAGCAGTCTGTGTTGTAGCTACATGCTATAGCTTTTAATGCAACCTTCCATAGAGGTCTGTGTTGTAGCTACATTACATAGCTTCCACTCAACCTTTCATAACAGTCTGTGTTGTAGCTACATCCTAGCTTCCACTCAACCTTTAATAACAGTCTGTGTTGTAGCTACATCCTAGCTTTCACCCAACCTTCCATAGCAGTCTGTTGTAGCTAGATCCTAGCTTTCACTCAACCTTCCATAGCAGTCTGTCCTGTAGCTACATGCTATAGCTTTTAACTCAACCTTCCATAGCAGTCTGTGTTGTAGCTACATCCTAGCTTTCACTCAACCTTCCATAGCAGTCTGTGTTGTAGCTACATGCTATAGCTTTTAACTCAACCTTCCATAGTAGTCTGTGTTGTAGCTACATGCTATAGCTTTTAACTCAACCTTCCATAGCAGTCTGTGTTGTAGCTACACATTGTGTCTATCTACTCTTCTCCCTCCACAACAGTCTTCCAAAGAAATGTTCCTTTAGGTTTGTAATGAAGTTTGTACCAAAAACGTCCCCTTAAAATCCTCCACTCTGTTCCCTTAGCAGTCAGCACTTCCGTTCCTGTTGAGGCTTGGTTCTTCCAATATTCACTCTATTGCGGAATTGACTTATCAGTTGTTAGTTGATTATTACATGTTACAATCTGTATGTAGGCACGTATACTCTCACAGTTGAGATCGCTGAAAGGCCAGTCTCTTTTGTAATGACAAGGAGTGGACTGTTACCTAAAGAGACTGTTACCCAGATTAGGGGCATCAGGCCATGCAAAGGAGTGGACTGGTAAGACACACACCTGTCTATATAAGGTCCCACAGTTGACAGTACATGTCAGAGCAAAAACCAAGCCATGAGGTCCAAGGAATTGTCCGTAGAGCACAGAGACAGGATTTTGTTGAGGCACAGATCTGGGGAAGGGTACCAAAACATTTCTGTAGCATTGCAGGTTGGCCCCTGTCATTCTTAAAGGGAATACGTTTGGAACAAACCAAGACTCTTCCTATAGATGGCCGCTCGGCCAAACTGAGAAATCAGGGGAGAAGGGCCTTGGTCAGGGAGGTGACCAAGACACCGAAGGTCACTCTGACAGAGCTTCGGAGTTCCTCTGTGGAGACAGGAGAACCTTCCAGAAGTACAACCATCTCTGCAGCACTCCACCAATCAGGGCGTTTTTGGTATAGTGGCCAGACAGAAGCCACTCCTCAGTAAAAGGCACATGACAGCCCGCTTGAAGTTTGCCAAAAGACACTAAAGGATTCTCAGACCATGAAAAATAAGATTCTCTGGTCTGATGAAACCAACTTTCTTGAGGAAACCTGGCACCATCCCTACGATGAAGCACGGTGGTGGCAGCATCATGCTGTTGGGATGTTTTTCAGCGGCAGGGACTGGGATACTAGTCAGGATCTAGGGAAAGATGAACGAAGCAAAGTACAGAGAGATCCTTGATCAAAACCTGCTCCAGAGAGCTCAGGACCTCAGACTGGAGGCGAAGGTTCACCTTCCAACAGGACAACGACCTAAACGCAGAGCCAAGACAACGCAGGAGTATATATACAGTGGGGCAAAAAAGTATTTAGTCAGCCACCAATTGTGCAAGTTCTCCCACTTAAAAAGATGAGAGGCCTGTAATTTTCATCATAGGTACACTTCAACTATGACAGACAAAATGAGAAAAAAAATCCAGAAAATCACATTGTAGGATTTTTTATGAATTTATTTGCAAATTATGGTGGAAAATAAGTATTTAGTCAATAACAAAAGTTTATCTAAATACTTTATTATATACCCTTTGTTGACAATGACAGAGGTCAAACGTTTTCTGTAAGTCTTCACAAGGTTGTCACACACTGTTGCTGGTATTTTGGCCCATTCCTCCATGCAGATCTCCTCTAGAGCAATGATGTTTTGAGGCTGTTACTGGGCAACACGGACTTTCAACTCCCTCCAAAGATTTTCTATGGGGTTGAGATCTGGAGACTGGCTAGGCCACTCCAGGACCTTGAAACGCTTCTTACGAAGCCACTCCTTCATTGCCCGGGCGGTGTGTTTGGGATCATTGTCATGCTGAAAGACCCAGCCACGTTTCATCTTCAATGCCCTTGCTGATGGAAGGAGGTTTTCACTCAAAATCTCACGATACATGGCTCCATTCATTCTTTCCTTTACACGGATCAGTCGTCCTGGTCCCTTTGCAGAAAAACAGCCCCAAAGCATGATGTTTCCACCCCCATGCTTCACAGTGGGTATGGTGTCCTTTGGATGCAACTCAGCATTCTTTGTCCTCCAAACACGACGAGTTGAGTTTTTACCAAAAAGTTAAATTTTGGTTTCATCGGACCATATGACATTCTCCCAATCTTCTTCTGGATCATCCAAATGCTCTCTTGCAAACTTCAGATGTGCCTGGACATGTACTGGCTTAAGCAGGGGGACACGTCTGGCACTGCAGGATTTGAGTCCCATGGCGGTGTAGTGTGTTACTGGTGGTAGGCTTTGTTACTTTGGTCCCAACTCTCTGCAGGTCATTCACTAGGTCCCCCCGTGTGGTACTAGGATTTTTGCTCACCGTTCATGTGATCATTTTGATTCACGGGGTGAGATCTTGCGAGGAGCCCCAGATCGAGGGAGATTATGAGTGGTCTTGTATGTCTTCCATTTCCTAATAATTGCTCCCACAGTTGATTTCTTCAAACCAAGCTGCTTACCTATTGCAGATTCAGTCTTCCCAGCCTGGTGCAGGTCTACAATTTTGTTTCTGGTGTCCTTTGACAGCTCTTTGGTCTTGGCCATAGTGGAGTTTGGATTGTGACTGTTTGAGGTTGTGGACAGGTGTCTTTTATACTGATAACAAGTTCAAACAGGGGCCATGAATACAGGTAACGAGTGGAGGACAGAGGAGCCTCTTAAAAAAGAAGTTACAGGTCAGTGAGAGCCAGAAATCGTGCTTGTTTGTAGGTGACCAAATACTTATTTTCCACCATAATTTGCAAATAAATTCATTAAAAATGCCCCACTGTATATCTTTATATCCCATATAGACCTTTAGCACTTGGTGGCCTATAGCCGTATATATATATCTATCTATATATCCCATATAGACCTTTAGCACTTGGTGGCCTATAGCCGTATATATATCTATATATATATCCATATATATCCCATATAGACCTTTAGCACTTGGTGGCCTATAGCCGTATATATATCTATATATATCCCATATAGACCTTTAGCACTTGGTGGCCTATAGCCATATATATATATCCATATATATCCCATATAGACCTTTAGCACTTGGTGGCCTATAGCCATATATATATCTATATATATATCCATATATATCCCATATAGACCTTTAGCACTTGGTGGCCTATAGCCATATATATATCTATATATATCCCATATAGACCTTTAGCACTTGGTGGCCTATAGCCGTATATATATCTATATATATCCCATATAGACCTTTAGCACTTGGTGGCCTATAGCCGTATATATATCTATATATATCCCATATAGACCTTTAGCACTTGGTGGCCTATAGCCGTATCTATATATCCCATATAGACCTTTAGCACTTGGTGGCCTATAGCCGTAAATACAGTGCCTTGCGAAAGTATTCGGCCACCTTGAACTTTGCGACCTTTTGCCACATTTCAGGCTTCAAACATAAAGATATAAAACTGTATTTTTTTGTGACGAATCAACAACAAGTGGGACACAATCATGAAGTGGAACGACATTTATTGGATATTTCAAACTTTTTTAACAAATCAAAAACTGAAAAATTGGGCGTGCAAAATTATTCAGCCCCTTTACTTTCAGTGCAGCAAACTCTCTCCAGAAGTTCAGTGAGGATCTCTGAATGATCCAATGTTGACCTAAATGACTAATGATGATAAATACAATCCACCTGTGTGTAATCAAGTCTCCGTATAAATGCACCTGCACTGTGATAGTCTCAGAGGTCCGTTAAAAGCGCAGAGAGCATCATGAAGAACAAGGAACACACCAGGCAGGTCCGAGATACTGTTGTGAAGAAGTTTAAAGCCGGATTTGGATACAAAAAGATTTCCCAAGCTTTAAACATCCCAAGGAGCACTGTGCAAGCGATAATATTCAAATGGAAAGAGTATCAGACCACTATTGTATACAGCAACACCTCCCCCATTGTAAACAGCAACACCTCCCCCATTGTAAACAGCAACACCTCCCCCATTTTCATTCCTGTCTTTTCTGTAGATGTTATATCCCTGTATTGCTCCTGCTGTATCAAATATAATATCTAAGTGAGTTTCAGAGGTGGCCAGTATATGAACGTTATCCGATGTTAACAAGTTATTGATTTCATGAACCTTATTTCTAAGGCTAGATATATTAATAATTAATAAATTAATATATCTATATCTATTCTTAGCACCTTCCTGCTTATCAGAGATAGTATATCAGGCACTTGTCTGTTGGTGTGTGTGTGTGTGTGTGGGTGTGTGTGGGTGTGTGTAAGGTTTGACTGATGCTACTGACCCGGAAGTTGACAACGTGTATTTTTCATTCATTTAATTAATTAGTAATATTATATTGAGACATATAAAGGGAGGCAAGTGGGTTAGTGCAGATTTTAATGATTTAAAACAAACATCTCCAACACATCTGCATTTAAGGCAATGTCTTATTAATTTTATATATAATTAATAATAATAATAATAAATATAATTAATTCAATCAAACAAACAGATCGGATTAACAAATATATCATGAACAGACTAGGTCTATACTGCTCCTACATGGTGTAACAATACATCATGTAGATGTATATAATGAACAGACTAGGTCTATACTGCTCCTACATGGTGTAACAATACATCATGTAGATGTATATAATGACCAGACTAGGTCTATACTGCTCCTACATGGTGTAACAATACATCATGTAGATGTATATAATGAACAGACTAGGTCTATACTGCTCCTACATGGTGTAACAATACATCATGTAGATGTATATAATGAACAGACTAGGTCTATACTGCTCCTATGCGGTGTAACAATACATCATGTAGATGTATATAATGAACAGACTAGGTCTATACTGCTCCTACATGGTGTAACAATACATCATGTAGATGTATATAATGAACAGACTAGGTCTATACTGCTACTACATAATGTAACAATACATCATGTAGATGTATATAATGAACAGACTAGGTCTATACTGCTCCTACATGGTGTAACAATACATCATGTAGATGTATATAATGAACAGACTAGGTCTATACTGCTCCTATGCGGTGTAACAATACATCATGCAGAGGAACACAGAGTGGACAAAACATTAAGAACGCCTTCCTAATAGAATGTTGTGGGCGTATACCGGTCACAAAAAATAACACGAGTAGACCGTGGATTGGCCAGCTCATTCTCCTCAGGGAGATGTTCTATGAGGAAATAGTAATTTTTTAAAAGAGGTTTGGTTTTTTTTCATCTGTAATTTATGCTTTGGCCTCAAATACGAGAATCGGACGAGTCAACAACATTATTTGGATATGAGTTAGGAGAGGATTAACTTTAAAAAGTTAGATTTTCACAGGACAGTTACTTTAAAAGAACGTTATTAACCGGTTACCATACTTTTAAAATAATGTTTCTGTTCCAGAACACAAGAGATCACTTTCTTTCCCGGTTCTGTTTCTGTTCCTCAATAAAAACATTTTTTTTTGCGGTTTTCTGTTCTGTTTTCTGAACTGGTTCCAACTCCTGGGGTCATTGTTAAGACTGTGTGGGTTCTCTCATGTCTTTTCAGGTTCCCTATCTGGGTAAAACCCTTTCCACACTGGGAGCATTGGAAAGGCTTCTCGCCTGTGTGTATTAATTTATGGTCCTTCAGATTCCCTAACCGTGTAAAACCCTTTCCACATTGGGAGCATTGGAAAGGTTTCTCTCCTGTGTGTAATTGTATGTGTTTTTTTAGGTTCCCTAACTTGGTAAAATCCTTTCCACACATAGAGCAATGGTAAGATGTCTCTCCTGTGTGTGTTCTTTCATGCTCCTTCAGGCTCCCTAACCTTTTAAAACTATTTCCACACTGGGAACATTGGAACGGCTTCTCTCCTGTGTGTATTCTCTCGTGCTTTTTCAAGTTCCCTAACAGGGTAAAAACCTTTCCACACTGGGAACATTGGAAAGGCTTCTCTCCTGTGTGTACTATTTTATGTTCTTTCAGGCTCCCTAACTGTGCAAAACTCTTTCCACACTGGGAACATTGGAATATTCTCTGTCCTGTGTGGGTTCTCTCATGCCTTTTCAAGTTCCCTAACTGGGTAAAACCACTTCCACACTGGGAACATTGGAAAGGCTTCTCTCCTGTGTGCATTATTTGATGGTCCTTCAGGTTTCCTAACCGTGTAAAACTCTTTCCACATTGGGAACATTGGAAAGGCTTCTCTCCTGTGTGTATTCTTTTATGATCCTTCAGGTTTCCTAACCGTGTAAAACTCTTTCCACACTGGGAGCATTGGAAAGGTTTCTCTCCTGTGTGTAATTTTGTATGTTTTTTTAGGTTCTTTAACTTGGTAAATTTCTTTCCACACAGAGAGCAATTGTAAAATGTCTCCCCTGTGTGTATCCTTTCATGAGCTTTCAGGCTCCCTAGCCGTGTAAAACGCTTTCCACACTGGGAACATTGGAAAGACTTCTCTCCTGTGTGTGTTCGCTCATGCTTTTTCAAGTTCCCTAACAGAATAAAACCCTTTCCACACTGGGAACATTGGAAAGGCTTCTCTCCTGTGTGAACTATTTTATGTTCTTTCAGGCTCCATAACCGTGTGAAACTCTTTCCACACTGAGAACATTGGAATGTTCTCTCACCTGTGTGCATTCTCTCATGCCTTTTCAGGTTCCCTAACTGAGTAAAACCATTTCCACACTGGGAGCATTGGAAAGGCTTCTCTCCTGTGTGTACTCTTTTATGGTCCTTCAGGTTCCCTAACCGTGTAAAACCCTTTCCACACTGGGAGCATTGGAAAGGCTTCTCTCCTGTGTGTAATTTTGCATGTTTTTTTAGGTTCCCTAAGTTGGTAAAACCTTTTCCACACTGAGAGCAGTGGTATGGCTTTTCTCCTGTGTGTGTTCTGTCATGCTCTTTCAGCTTCCATAACCACTTAAAACTCTTATTACACTGGGAGCAGGGGTGTCGTCTCGCTGGTTTGGGCGTCTCTGAGTCTGGTTCCCCTGAAGGACTCTCCCTGCTGTCAGAGTGAGAGTCTGGTCTCTCTCCTGCCAAAGACAAACAGAGTATTTGGTTAAACAGAGAGATCTAAATTAAAGCTCCACATGATAAAACTGTTTACTCCGGACTAGATCGTCTCAACATAAAACTGTTTACTCCGGACTAGATCGTCTCAACATAAAACTGTTTACTCTCGACTAGATCGTCTCAACATAAAACTGTTTACTCTCGACTAGATCGTCTCAACATAAAACTGTTTACTCACGACTAGATCGTCTCAACATAAAACTGTTTACTCCGGACTAGATCGTCTCAACATAAAACTGTTTACTCTCGACTAGATCGTCTCAACATAAAACTGTTTACTCCAGACTAGATCGTCTCAACATAAAACTGTTTACTCCGGACTAGATCGTCTCAACATAAAACTGTTTACTCCGGACTAGATCGTCTCAACATAAAACTGTTTACTCTCGACTAGATCGTCTCAACATAAAACTGTTTACTCTCGACTAGATCGTCTCAACATAAAACTGTTTACTCTCGACTAGATCGTCTCAACATAAAACTGTTTACTCCGGACTAGATCGTCTCAACATAAAACTGTTTACTCTCGACTAGATCGTCTCAACATAAAACTGTTTACTCTCGACTAGATCGTCTCAACATAAAACTGTTTACTCCGGACTAGATCGTCTCAACATAAAACTGTTTACTCTCGACTAGATCGTCTCAACATAAAACTGTTTACTCTCGACTAGATCGTCTCAACATAAAACTGTTTACTCTCGACTAGATCGTCTCAACATAAAACTGTTTACTCCGGACTAGATCGTCTCAACATAAAACTGTTTACTCTCGACTAGATCGTCTCAACATAAAACTGTTTACTCCGGACTAGATCGTCTCAACATAAAACTGTTTACTCTCGACTAGATCGTCTCAACTGTATATTTGGATTCTGTTGATTGCCGGTAGTTGATTGATTGATTCTGTTGATTGCCGGTAGTTGATTGATTGATTCTGTTGATTGCCGGTAGTTGATTGGTGTTCCCTGCGTGGAATTCCGGATCTCTAGTTTAGTGTTCCCTGCGTGGAATTCCGGATCTCTAGTTTAGTGTTCCCTGCGTGGAATTCCGGATCTCTAGTTTAGTGTTCCCTGCGTGGAATTCCGGATCTCTAGTTTAGTGTTCCCTGCGTGGAATTCCGGATCTCTAGTTTAGTGTTCCCTGCGTGGAATTCCGGATTTCTGGCATTGTTTGGAACTGCGGATCTGCTGTTCAAGAACACTGAGTTAATCTCAGCCTATATGCTGCCCTACAGTCCCTTGACATTTTGGCCCTGATGGAGACATGGATGACCCCAGAGAACACTGCTACTGGTCATCGCGGTGGTGGTACAGGGCTACACATTTCTCCTAAGTGGAGATTTTCTCTTTTCTCCCTCTCCTGTCCATCTCCACATTTGAATTCCATGCTGTCACTTTTCCACTAAAGCTTAACATTGCCATCTACCAGGTGCCCTTGGAGAGTTCCTCAATGATCTTGAGACCTTGATAAGCTAATTTCCTGTCGATGGCTCACCGCTCTTTGTACTTGGCGACTTCAACCTCCCGACGTCTGCCTTCAATTAATTTATTTCCAACTCTCTCATTCCCAGTCCCCTCCCACTTCCACAGTCCCCTCCCACTTTCCCAGTCTCCTCCCACTTTCCCAGTCTCCTCCCACTTTCACAGTCACCTCCCACTCACAAGACAGGCAATATGCTGGACCTCATCTTTACTAGAGGCTGTTCTCCTACTAATCTCACTGCATCCCCCCTCCAGGTCTCTAATCACTACTTTGTTTCCTTTTCGGTCTCTCTTTCCTCCAACCCCTAACCACTCAGCCCGTACCCAGATGGTCATGCACCACCGCAAACTCTCTCTCTCTCTCTCTCAACCACTTTGATGACATCCACTACTCATCCGCTCAGCCTGTTGAGTCCACTGGTCTCATCCACTCAGCCTATTGAGTCCACTGGTCTCATCCACTCAGCCTATTGAGTCCACTGGTCTCATCCACTCAGCCTATTGAGTCCACTGGTCTCATCCACTCAGCCTGTTGAGTTTACTGGTCTCATCCACTCAGCCTATTGAGTTTATTGGTCTCATCCACTCAGCCTATTGAGTCCACTGGTCCCATCCACTCAGCCTATTGAGTCCACTGGTCCCATCCACTCAGCCTATTGAGTTTATTGGTCTCATCCACTCAGCCTATTGAGTTTACTGGTCTCATCCACTCAGCCTATTGAGTTTATTGGTCTCATCCACTCAGCCTATTGAGTCCACTGGTCCCATCCACTCAGCCTATTGAGTTTATTGGTCTCATCCACTCAGCCTATTGAGTCCACTGGTCTCACTCACACAGAACGCCTACGCCTTGACCTCTTTCTCCCCTCTCTCTACAGATTAAATCCTGCGACTAGTGACGTCTGGCTGCCCAAAAACCTGCCCGCTTGACCCCATCCCCTCCTCCCTTCTACAGACCATCTCTGGAGACCTTCTCCCATTCCTCACTTTCCTCCTCAACTCATCCCTGAACACTGGCAGCATCCCCTTCGACTTCAAAATGGCCGAGTCGATCCCCCTCCTCAAGAAACCAAAAACTCGACTCATCTGACGTTTATAAACTACAGAGAGCTATCCCTTCTTTCTTTCCTTTCCAAAGCACTTGAGCGTTCTGTCACTGATCAACTTTTTCGTTATCCTCTCTCCAAGAACGATCTTCTTGACTCTAACCAGTCAGAAGGACGGCAAGGCGGGTCAATCAACCGAGGCTGCTCTTCTCTGTGTCCTGGAAACTACCAAAGCAGTTGACTCTCTCTCTCTCTGTTCTCATCCTCCTAGATCTATCTGCTGCTTTCAACACTATGAATCATCAGATCCTCCTCTCCATCCTCTTAGGGCTGGGCGTCTCAGTCTCTATCAGATCCTCCTCTCCATCCTCTCAGGACTGGGTATCTCAGTCTCTATCAGATCCTCCTCCCCATCCTCTCAGGACTGGGTGTCTCAGTCTCTATCAGATCCTCCTCCCCATCCTCTCAGGACTGGGTGTCTCAGTCTCTATCAGATCCTCCTCTCCATCCTCTCAGGACTGGGTGTCTCAGTCTCTATCAGATCCTCCTCTCCATCCTCTCAGGACTGGGTATCTCAGTCTCTATCAGATCCTCCTCCCCATCCTCAGGACTGGGTGTCTCAGTCTCTATCAGATCCTCCTCCCCATCCTCTCAGGACTGGGTGTCTCAGTCTCTATCAGATCCTCCTCCCCATCCTCTCAGGACTGGGTGTCTCAGTCTCTATCAGATCCTCCTCCCCATCCTCTCAGGACTGGGTGTCTCAGTCTCTATCAGATCCTCCTCTCCATCCTCTCAGGACTGGGTGTCTCAGTCTCTATCAGATCCTCCTCCCCATCCTCTCAGGACCTGGTGTCTCAGGCTCTATCAGATCCTCCTCTCCATTCTCTCAGGACTGGGCGTCTCGGGGTCTGAAACACTCTTGAATCCTACCTGACAGGCCACTCATACCAGGTGACGTTCAGAGGATCTGTGTCTGCACTACGTACTCTCGCTACTGGTGTCCCCAGGGCTTGGTTCTAGGCCCTTTCTTCTTCTGTCTATACACCAAGTCACTCAGCTCTGTCATATGCGCACATGGTCTCTCCTATCACTGCTATGAGGATGAAACTCAACTACTTTTCTCCTTCCCCCCTTCTGACACCCAGATAAAGACATGTATCTCTGCGTGCCTGGAAACTTGGATGTCGGCCACCTCAAACTCAACCTCGAGAAGTCAGAGCTGCTCTTCCTCCAGGAAAAGGCCTGCCCGCTCATAGACCTCTCCATCACGGTTGACACGGTGTCTTCCTCCCAGAGTGCAAAGAACGTTGGCGTGACCCTTTGACAACACCCTGACTTTCTCTGCAAACGTCAAATCAGTGACTCGCTCCTGCAGGGCCGTGGTCTACAACATCTGTAGATTACGACCTCACCTCCCTCACACAGGAAGTAGCGCAGGTAATAATACTTGCCTACAGAGCAGCAAGAGGAACTGCCCCTCCCTACTTTCAGGCTATGCTCAAACCCTACACCCCAACCGGAGCACTATGCTCTGCCACCTCAGGTCTCTTGGCCCTCCCACTCTTAGGGGAGTGTGGATCCCGCTCAGCCCAGTCCAAACTCTTCTCTGTCATGGCACCCCAATGATGAGACACGCTTCCCCCTGAAGCTAGGACAACAGAGGCCTCGCCCATCTTCCGAAAACATCTTAAATAATCCTCCTCACCTCGACCCCCCCCCCCCCCTCCGTAAAAAAAATATTGAAACTGAACTCCTTAACCAGCACTTGCACATGATGATCCCTGGGTAATAGCTGTTAGTTCTTCATGATGATCCCTGGGTAATGGCTGTTAGTTCTTCAGGGTAATAGCTGTTAGTTCTTCAGGGTAATAGCTGTTAGTTCTTCATGATGATCCCTGGGTAATGGCTGTTAGTTCTTCATGATGATCCCTGGGTAATAGCTGTTAGTTCTTCATGATGATCCCTGGGTAATAGCTGTTAGTTCTTCATGATGATCCCTGGGTAATGGCTGTTAAGAGTTCCATTTGAATTATCCCTAATCTCCACTGTCCCACAGCCCTGCCAAGGCAATTCATCAACTGATCTCCACTTCTACCATCAATATCAATTACAACCTGTTCTCCAGCCTTGTTTTATTTTAGAACATTCCAGATCAAAATGATCCTTCCTTGTCTTGATTCTGTCCTCTTCATCATTTGAAATCAGAGTTGACTGTAATACATGATATCATAGATATTTCTGTCCCGCCCTGACCTCAGTTATCTTAGTTTTCTTTATCATTTGGTTAGGTCAAGGTGTGACAAGGGTGGTTGGTTTAGGTTTTGTATGTCTAGGCGTTTTTTGTATTGTCTAGGTTTTTTTTGTATGTCTAGGCGTTTTGCTAGTCTAGGTGATTATATGTCTATGGTTGCCTAGATTGGTTTCTCAATCAGAGGCAGCTGTTTATCGTTGTCTCTGATTGGGAACGATATTTAGGTAGCCATATTCCTTGGTTATTTTTTGCGTTGTTATTGTCTATGTGTAGTTGCCTGTCAGCACTCGTGTTATATAGCTTCACGTTCGTTTGGTTTCTTTGTTAGTTCGTTTAGGTGTTTTTCCTTCATTAAAAGAAGAATGTATGCTTATCACGCTGCGCCTTGGTCTCATCCATATGACGAACGTGACAATTTCAGTCAGATCAGTCTGTCTAACTGACAACAACAACAACAAACCATTGATATTTAATCATTAAAAAAAATTTATATATATATATAATGACTTTGCTGTCATGTGATGTTGAGTATAGAGACTGGGCAAAGCACCACAGAGAGGTATTCAGCAAAGTTTTAAAATGTTGTGAAAAAATCAAATGAAGCATTTGAACCGTTAACGTTAGCCTTTTCCAATTCCTACATATCCAAGTGTAGAATTAAAATCACACACTAGTTCAACAACTGCAGCGTTTGTGCCTGTTTTATAAGATAGTACTCACTGTATTTACTGGTGTTAATCAGATCAATATCCCTGTTTTATTAGATAATACTCACTGTATTTACTGGTGTTAATAATATCAATGTCCCTGTTTTATAAGATAGTACTCACTGTACTTACTGGTGTTAATCAGTTCTCCAGTCTTCTCTTCTTCGTCCTCCTCCAATGTGACAGTAATCTCCTCCTCCTCTTCCTCCTTCACACCAAAAACGTCTTCCTCTTCTTTCACTGTAACAGTCATGTCTCTTTCCTCCTTCATTCCAAAAACTGCATCCTCCTCTTCTTCTTTCAAGGCAGCCAACATCCTCCTCCTCTTTCACTCTGAAAGCGTCTTCCTCTTCTCCTTTCACTGTAACCTCTCCCTCTTTTATTGTAACATCCTCACCCTCTACTTGTTTTTAATTACTGTGACAGCCTTCTCTTCTTTCTCTGTCCAGCAGACCCCCTCTTCTGTAACAGGAGGAGAGTTAACTTAGTGACCTCCTGTCATGGGGTGTTAGCTTGCTACCTAACTAGCATCAGCGACTAGCTTAGTCTTATTGCTAACTTAACCAGCTAGCTAGATGTCTAACAACGTCAATATGAAATTAAACGGGGTAACAGCTAGACGACATAAAGGTGTTTAAAACACATATATACGCCAGAAAGCCGTTCGCACTACCTTCTGAAAGCTTCTAAAGAGCTCCAATATTTCGGCTCTGTTGGCTAGTAAGCTACCGAGGTGGCTGAACTGTTCATGTTGATGACGCGGCCCGTCCACTAGATTAGACGTCACACTCTGGCAGCGTCGCCTGAACCTATAAGACGCACATCGCCATCTGCTGACTGGAGTGGTCAACGCAGTTGAGACACGTTTTTTTTTTTTTTTTTTTTTTTTCCATACAAAACGTGGTTCATTTAATTTAATTCATTAATATATTATTGTATTGAGACGTACAAAGGAAAGCATGTGTTGATTGATTGGTGATCATTTAAAATTAGTGGTGAATGATGATGGAGGAAAACAAACCTAACTGCATCCCCAGGCCGTGGTATATCACCAGACTGCATACAAACCTAACTGCATCCCCAGGCCCTGGTATATCACCAGACTGCATACAAACCTAACTGCATCCCCAGGCCCTGGTATATCACCAGACTGCATACAAACCTAACTGCATCCCCAGTCCCTGGTATATCACCAGACTGCATACAAAGTGGCACTGAACACTGAACACAAGTTATACTTTACCAATCTCATTGGAAATGGTGAGGGGAACCCCAAAATACAATTTTCTGTCATAAATAAATTAGGTCAACTCCAGATAACTCCCCCTTTACCCCCGTGCTTAACTTGGACAGGAGCTCACCAGAGCTGAGTACCCGGCACCTCAAATGTTCTACTATTTGCATAATCGTTGTTATTAATATATATGTTATATGTTTTTGACATGCTATTAATATATATATATATTTTTTTTAATAACAAGGATTATGTAAATATTGGAAGGATGACTTTATCTCCACGGAACATGTTGGTATCCGGTTACTAAGCAACCGGTCTGTCTAATAGTTGCTGGCTCAATGTCTAAATTCTTAAAAAATAAACACTGCATTTCCAACCACAAAACGTTATCGTCTTGATTATTTTATTTGACATTGTTAAATAACAGTTTAATAAAAGTCGTTGACTTTGTTATAAATTCGAATTACATTTTTTTTGTTGAGGCTCCACATGTTGTCCTGGAAAAATACTAATGTTATTTACAACAACCAAAGAGCAACTTCGTCTTAAATTCAGCACATCTTGAACGTTGAGACTTTGGCAATATATTATCTAAAGAGACTAGTACTCAGGCTAGGAAAGTAGCTAAGGATTCGCTGTCATTTTCCATTAAATGTCTTGTGTTATGTGTTGTTTTTGACCCGGAAGTGGATACTATCCACGTTGCACTGGGCGACAAACTGGACAGGAAGAATAACAAGGCTATATTCAGGTTGATCACCGTAGATTTGAGTCCGATTAATTCCGTATAAATGGAGAACGAATTCTGGTTACAAACACGTATAAAACGTAGCTAATTAATTGGTATGTCCAAGAACAAGCGACAAAAAACCCAGTATGGTCTGTTCCAAAGCCGGGGAGATGGCAGCACTTCTAGAAACCCCCCTATCTTATCTGGTTTCTCAAATTCCCTTTTCACTACCGGGTTTCGTCGCCGGCTGTCCTTACCCAGCGCCGAAGCACAACCTCCCCCTGTAAAATCCCTAAAGTCGATGTCCGCACCCGGAAATCCAATTAATAAATCAGTCAACTTAAGATACATATATGTTGTTGTTTTTTTGCATTTGATATGTCCCACTTCCGCATCTGCGGTGAAAGGCGACAGAGGTAGAGCAGTGTTAGTCAGACTTATTTTCCATAGAATGCATCGCTCCTCGTTGTTCCTTATTTTCCATAGAATGCATCGCTCCTCGTTGTTCCTTATTTTCCATAGAATGCATCGCTCCTCGTTGTTCCTTATTTTCCATAGAATGCATCGCTCCTCGTCGTTCCTTATTTTCCGTAGAATGCATCGCTCCTCGTCGTTCCTTATTTTCCATAGAATGCATCGCTCCTCGTCGTTCCTTATTTTCCGTAGAATGCATCGCTCCTCGTTGTTCCTTATTTTCCATAGAATGCATCGCTCCTCGTCGTTCCTTATTTTCCGTAGAATGCATCGCTCCTCGTCGTTCCTTATTTTCCATAGAATGCATCGCTCCTCGTCGTTCCTTATTTTCCGTAGAATGCATCGCTCATCGTTGTTCCTTAATGTCCGTAGAATGCATAGCCCCTCGTTGATGATCCGTTACAGATGTAAACGGGAGAATGAGTATTATCAGGAGACAGAGAAAACCCGTTTCGATAATTTCTGATGATGTCATCAAAATAAATCAATATCAGCAGGTCTTTTGTTCAGCGGGTTTTTACTTGATTAAGTACAATTCAATTGGACATTAATGTTAGGAATTTTTTAAATGTATATTCCTCAAATTTAAGTATAAAATGATATCGTTGCTTTCCTTTTGACAAGACATTTTGATAAATACCCCAATGTCAAAACATACTTTAACCGGTCCACAGGGCGGGGTTAAGAAATCACAGGCAGCGACATGCTGCCCAAACTACAACCTTCCGGACTGTAAGGCATATTGGTAACTACCAAAATAAAGGAAACACTTGAGTAAACGAGGGATACAAAGTATTCGTTATGATGTGATGCGCCTTTTACTGAGGAGTGGCTTTTGACTGACGACTCTACCATAAAGGCCTGATTTATAGGGAGTGCTGCAGAGATGGTTGTCCTTCTGGAAGGTTCTCCCATCTCCACAGAGGAACTAGAGCTCTGTCAGAGTGACCATCGTGTTCTTGGTCACCTCCCTGACCAAGGCCCTTCTCCAACAATTGCTCAGTTTGGCCGGGCGGCGAGGTCAAGGAAGAGTCTTGGTGGTTCCATTCAAGATTGATGGAGGCCACTGTGTTCTTGGGGGATCTTCAATGCTGCAGAAATGTTTTTGTACCCTTCCCCAGATCTGTGCCCCGACACAATCCTGTCTCAGAGCTCTACAGACAATTCATTTGACCTCGTGGCTTGGTTACCTGTGGGATGTTATACAGACAGGTGTGTGCCTTTCCAAATCATGTCCAATCAATTGAATTTACCACAGGTGGACTCCAATCAAGTTGTAGAAAAATCTCAACGACGATCAGTGGAAACAGGATGTACCGGAGCTCAATTTAGAGTCTCAAAGCAAAGGGTCTGAATACTTCTGTAAATAAGGTATTTCTGTTTTTAATACATTTGCAAACATTTCTAAAAACCTGTTATCGCTTTGTCATTATGGGTTATTGTGATGTCATTATGGGTTATTGTGATGTCATTATGGGTTATTGTGATGTCATTATGGGGTATTGTGATGTCATTATGGGGTATTGTGTGTAGGTTTGATGAGGGACAAAAACAATTGAATCGATTTTAGAAAACGGCTGTAACATAACAAAATGTAGGAAAACTCAAAGGGTCTGAATACTTTCCAAATGCACTGTACACAGCAACCACCTCTCCCATAATGCACTGTACACAGCAACCACCTCCCCCATAATGCACTGTACACAGCAACCACCTCTCCTATAATGCACTGTACACAGCAACCACCTCTCCCATAATGCACTGTACACAGCAACCACCTCTCCTATAATGCACTGTATACAGCAACCACCTCTCCCATAATGCACTGTACACAGCAACCACCTCTCCCATAATGCACTGTACACAGCAACCACCTCTCCCATAATGCACTGTACACAGCAACCACCTCCCCCATAATGCACTGTACACAGCAACCACCTCTCCTATAATGCACTGTACACAGCAACCACCTCTCCTATAATGCACTGTATACAGCAACCACCTCTCCTATAATGCACTGTACACAGCAACCACCTCCCCCATAATGCACTGTACACAGCAACCACCTCTCCTATAATGCACTGTACACAGCAACCACCTCCCCCATAATGCACTGTACACAGCAACCACCTCCCCCATAATGCACTGTACACAGCAACCACCTCTCCCATAATGCACTGTACACAGCAACCACCTCTCCCATAATGCACTGTACACAGCAACCACCTCCTCCATAATGCACTGTATACAGCAACCACCTCTCCCATAATGCACTGTACACAGCAACCACCTCCCCCATAATGCACTGTACACAGCAACCACCTCCCCCATAATGCACTGTACACAGCAACCACCTCTCCTATAATGCACTGTACACAGCAACCACCTCTCCTATAATGCACTGTACACAGCAACCTCCTCCCCCATAATGCACTGTACACAGCAACCACCTCCCCCATAATGCACTGTACACAGCAACCACCTCTCCTATAATGCACTGTATACAGCAACCACCTCCCCCATAATGCACTGTACACGGCAACCTCCTCCCCCATAATGCACTGTACACAGCAACCACCTCCCCCATAATGCACTGTACACAGCAACCACCTCTCCTATAATGCACTGTATACAGCAACCACCTCCCCCATAATGCACTGTACACGGCAACCTCCTCCCCCATAATGCACTGTACACAGCAACCACCTCCCCCATAATGCACTGTACACAGCAACCACCTCTCCTATAATTCACTGTACACGGCAACCACCTCCCCCATAATGCACTGTATACAGCAACCACCTCTCCTATAATTCACTGTACACGGCAACCACCTCCCCCATAATGCACTGTATACAGCAACCACCTCCCCCATAATGCACTGTACACGGCAACCTCCTCCCCCATAATGCACTGTACACGGCAACCACCTTCCCCATAATGCACTGTACACGGCAACCTTCTCCCCCATAATGCACTGTAATGAACGTGTACTAGTGCCGTTCCACATTTGATTTTTATTCAGACAAAAATAAATGTTGCATCAATCAAATGCTTTTTACAATCAGCACCTGTTTTCTTCCTCATACATGGTGGATTAATACATTTGGGAAGATCGATGAGGCAGCAAGTGAATGTTCTTCATGTCAACAACTCTTATCAATGTTATCAGAACGTCGTCATGACATTTTCATACACCTTTAGTCTGAAGATGACTACATTGTCACAACGTGGCCCTTTGGGGGTGTATATATCGTGACTAGTACACTGTCACGACGTGGCCCTTTGGGGTGTATATCGTGACTAGTACACTGTCACAACGTGGCCCTCTGGGGATGTATATCGTGACGAGTACACTGTCACAACGTGGCCCTTTGGGGTGTATATCGTGACTAGTACACTGTCACGACGTGGCCCTTTGGGGTGTATATCGTGACTAGTACACTGTCACGATGTGGCCTTTTGGGGGTGTATATCGTGACTAGTACACTGTCACGACGTGGCCCTTTGGGGTGTATATCGTGACTAGTACACTGTCACGATGTGGCCTTTTGGGGGTGTATATCGTGACTAGTACACTGTCACGATGTGGCCCTTTGGGGGTGTATATCGTGACTAGTACACTGTCACGACGTGGCCCTTTGGGGGTGTATATCGTGACTAGTACACTCACGACGTGGCCCTTTGGGGGTGTATATCATGACTAGTACACTGTCACGACGTGGCCCTTTGGGGGTGTATATCATGACTAGTACACTCATGACGTGGCCCTTTGGGGGTCTATATCGTGACTAGTACACTGTCACGACGTGGCCCTTTGGGGTGTATATCGTGACTAGTACCGTAATTCCTGGACTATTAAGCGCACCTGAATATAAACCGCACCCACCAATTTTTTTTTTAATATGTATTTTGTACATAAATAAGCCGCAGATGCCTACCGGTACATTGAAACATGTCTATAAGCCGCAGATGCCTACCGGTACATTGAAACATGTCTATAAGCCGCAGATGCCTACCGGTACATTGAAACATGTCTATAAGCCGCAGATGCCTACCGGTACATTGAAACATGTCTATAAGCCGCAGATGCCTACCGGTACATTGAAACATGTCTATAAGCCGCAGATGCCTACCGGTACATTGAAACATGTCTATAAGCCGCAGATGCCTACCGGTACATTGAAACATGTCTATAAGCCGCAGATGCCTACCGGTACATTGAAACATGTCTATAAGCCGCAGATGCCTACCGGTACATTGAAACATGTCTATAAGCCGCAGATGCCTACCGGTACATTGAAACATGTCTATAAGCCGCAGATGCCTACCGGTACATTGAAACATGTCTATAAGCCGCAGATGCCTACCGGTACATTGAAACATGTCTATAAGCCGCAGATGCCTACCGGTACATTGAAACATGTCTATAAGCCGCAGATGCCTACCGGTACATTGAAACATGTCTATAAGCCGCAGATGCCTACCGGTACATTGAAACATGTCTATAAGCCGCAGATGCCTACCGGTACATTGAAACATGTCTATAAGCCGCAGATGCCTACCGGTACATTGAAACATGTCTATAAGCCGCAGATGCCTACCGGTACATTGAAACATGTCTATAAGCCGCAGATGCCTACCGGTACATTGAAACATGTCTATAAGCCGCAGATGCCTACCGGTACATTGAAACATGTCTATAAGCCGCAGATGCCTACCGGTACATTGAAACATGTCTATAAGCCGCAGATGCCTACCGGTACATTGAAACATGTCTATAAGCCGCAGATGCCTACCGGTACATTGAAACATGTCTATAAGCCGCAGATGCCTACCGGTACATTGAAACATGTCTATAAGCCGCAGATGCCTACCGGTACATTGAAACATGTCTATAAGCCGCAGATGCCTACCGGTACATTGAAACAAATTAACTTTACACAGCCTTTAAACGAAACACGGCTTGTAACAAAAATAAAAAAATAGCAGTAAACAGTAGCCTACCAAGAAAGTCATTGGTCACTATCTTCCTCCTCCTGTGCACTGAAACCACTGAAGTCATCTCCTTCGGTGTCGGAGTTGAATAGCCTCAGAGCTGCTGACACAGACTCCTCCGTACCCTGATGGACAGGCCTTTACGTCTCCTAAATCTCAGACACCACGATGGTCCACCTCTAAAATCCTCAAACTTCACTGCGGTGGCGATTTGTTTTGGCTTTCAGTCGGATCTGCACAGTTGAAACACCTCGGCCGTCTGCTCTCTGTGTGTTGATCTTCAAGCTCATTTTCTAGTTCGGGCCATCTGCTTTTCCTCCCTCTGAAAGCTTTTGTTGTCTTTTTGCACTGAGTCAGTTCCTCACGCTGCTGTTTCCAACGTCTTATCATCGACTCATTAAGGCCAAGCTCCCGTGCACCAGCTCTATTTCCTTTTCCAACAACCAGATCGATCGCCTTCAGCTTGAAAGCTGCATCATATGCATTTCTCCGTGTCTTTGCCATGATGAGGGTGACAAAATGACTACCGTAATCATAATGATGGGACGTTTGAGCGCACTCGATTTACGTCACATTATGTGATGGTGTTCAGTTTCTTGGCGGCATGAATCTTGTGAAAGCGGGAAAAATCCATAAATTATCAGCATCATTGTATAAACCGCGAGGTTCAAAGCGTGGGAAAAAAGTAGCGGCTTATAGTCCGGAAATTACGGTACACTGTCACGACGTGGCCCTTTGGGGGTGTATATCGTGACTAGTACTGTCACGACGTGGCCCTCTGGGGGTGTATATCGTGACTAGTACTGTCACGACGTGGCCCTTTGGGGTGTATATCGTGACTAGTACACTGTTACGACGTGGCCCTCTGGGGGTGTATATCGTGACTAGTACTGTCACAACGTGGTCCTCTGGGGGTGTATATCGTGACTAGTACTGTCACGATGTTGCCCTCTGGGGGTGTATCAAGAAATACACATTTTATTAAATCTATTTAATAAAATCTACAACTTTCCAAATCATATCATTAACATCTAAAGGGTTCATACTTGTATTCAATCAAATCCATAATCAAAATAAAATACAAATTTTAAAAATGTTAATCTGATTTCAGACATGATCATGTCTCGAGAGGAAAAAACTCAACTAGGCCTATTTTTTTCATACAAACATGATTTCACATGGCATCAACAACATTATCATAGTGGATCATTGGAAAGGCTTTTCTACTGTGTGTTCCCTCTCATGTGTTTTCAGGCATCAACAACATTCTCAGCCAAAAACTTGTCAGAACACAGCATCTATATTGTCTTATTCTAGGTCCTGTGTCCTAGAAAAATGTCTTTCCACAATTAGGTTCCCTTAACTGACTGAACCCTCTTTCCAAACTGGGAATCTATTCCACCAGCCCAGAGCCTCAAACCAGGATCTCTAGTGGCACAGCTCGCACTACGATGCCTTAGACCACTGTGCCACTCGGGAGGCTGTATTTTCTGCTAGTTAATCAGAGATTTTTTACCAGAGTATCTCTTGCCACATTGATTTCTCTCCTGTGTGTCCGCTGGTGTATAATCAAACTGCTAGATGTAACAAAACCCTTCCCACATTGAACACAGCCATAAGGTTTCTCTCCTGTGTGTGTTCTCCGGTGTATAGTCAGACGGCTAGAAGTAACAAAACCCTTCCCACACTGATCACAGCTATAAGGTTTCTCTCCTGTGTGTGTTCTCTGGTGTACTATCAGGCAGCTTGAGTGAGTAAAACTCTTCCCACATTGATCACAGCTATAAGGTTTCTCTACTGTGTGTGTTCTCTGGTGTGATTTTAAATGTCCTGACTTAAGAAAACGCTTTCCACAGTCAGAGCAGTGGTAAGGCTTCTCTCCTGTGTGTGTTCTCTGGTGTATAGTCAGCTGGCTAGATGTTGTGAAACTCTTCCCACATTGATTACAGCTATAAGGTTTTTCTCCTGTATGGATTCTCTCATGTCTTTTAAGGTCTGCTGAAGAGGTAAATCTCTTCCCACAGTCAGAGCAGCAGTGAGGTTTCTCTCCTGTGTGAATTCTCAGGTGTACTTTTAGTGAATCTGATCTTGAGTAACTCTTCCCACAGTCCGGGCAGTGGTGATATTTCTTCCCTGTGGGTCTCTGCTGGGGTTTCTTGAGGTTTTCTGCTCTGGAGAGACTCTTCTCTGCCTCGTCAGCATCATGATGTTGTTGAGGCTCCTCAGAGGATCCACGATAGTCTTGTCTCTCTCCTGTGTGAACAACAAAGTCAGACAGATGGTTTAAAGGCCCACAAGAGCAGAAATCCACTGTTTATTTGAGGTAAAAGTTTATGCCCAGAGCAGGAAGTTGTACAACAACTGACGTCTGAAAATAATGTTTAAATGCTTTTACAAACTTATTTGACAATTGTCTTAATGAGTCGAGCAATAATATATTTTGTTAGAAAAAAATACCACTTAGTAGTAAAGTTGATGATTGTAGTTAGTGGTAGAAATTGAGAAATAAGTTATTAAAGTTGTTGAAATCCTAAGCAGTGTGCCAGATGACTTTTGGTCACCAATATAGGCCCCTTTCTGTGTTAAGCTAAAATTGCGGCCCGATGTACAATTCGGTTGTAGAAACTCCTCCCTGCTAATGAGGAAACCGCTAGTTATGGATGTAGTAAACGCAGCAAAAAAATGAAACGTCCCTTTTTCAGGACACCGTCTTCTAAAGATAATAAGTAAAAATCCAAATAACTTCACAGATCTTCATTGTAAAGGGTTTAAACACCGTTTCCCATGCTTGTTCAATGAACCATAAACAATTAATGAACATGCACCTGTGGAACGGTCATTAATTAAGACACTAACAGCTTCCAGACAGCAGGCAAGTAAGGCCACAGTTATGAAAACTTAGGACACTAAAGAGGCCTTTCTACTGACTCTAAAAAACACCAAAAGAAAGATGCCCAGGGTCCCTGCTCATCTGCATGATTGTGCCTTAGGCATGCTGCAAGGGGGCATGAGGACTGCAGATGTGGCCAGGGCAATAAATTGCAATGTCCGTACTGAGACGCCTAAGACAGCGCTACAGGGAGACAGGACGGGCAGCTGATCGTCCTCGCAGTGGCAGACCATGTGTAACAACACCTGCACAGGATCGGTACATCCGAACATCACACCTGCGGGACAGGTACAGGATGGCAACAACAACTGCCCGAGTTACACCAGGAACGCACAATCCCTCCATCAGTGCTCAGACTGTCCGTAATAGTCTGAGAGAGGCTGGACTGAGGTCTTGTAGGCCTGTTGTAAGGCAGGTCCTCACCAGACATCACCGGCAACGACGTCGCCTATGGGCACAAACCCACCCACTTTTTGCCAGTGACGAGTCGCGTTTATTGTCGAAGGAATGAGCGTTACACCGAGGCCTGTACTCTGGAGCAAGATCAATTTGGAGGTAGAGGGTCCGTCATGGTCTGGGGCGGTGTGTCACAGCATTATCGGACTGGAAAATCTGGTGCAGTCCATGAGGAGGAGATGCACTGCAGTACTTAATGCAGCTGGTGGCCACACTGACTGCTACTTTTGATTTTGACCCCCCCCCTTTGTTCAGGGACACATTATTCCATTTCTGTTAGTCACATGTCTGTGGAACCTGTTCAGTATATGTCTCAGTTGTTGAATCTTGTTATGTTCACAAAAATCTGTATTTATTTGGTTTTTTTCTGAAAATAAACGCAGTTGACAGTGAGGACGCTTGTTTTATTGATGAGTTTATATCTGCATTTTCACATTGCATTATCTGCTAATTCGCAGTGCATTATCTGCTAATTCGCAGTGCATTATCTGCTCATTCGCAGTGCATTATCTGCTTATTCGCAGTGCATCATCTACTCATTTGCAGTGCATTGTCTATTAATTCACAGTGCATTATCTACTCATTCGCAGTGCATTATCTACTCGTTCACAATGCATTATCTACTCATTCACAGTGCATTATCTGCTACTTTACAGTACATTATCTACTAATTCACAGTACATGATCTATTAATTCACAGTGCATTATCTATTAATTCACAATGTATTCTGAATATTACAGTGCAAGATCATGAGTGCTACTGAAGGAAACTCACATTAAGCTCCGTGTCTATTCACTAATTCACCACCGTGGGGGAAAACTCAGGGGAGTTCTCATAGGCTGACAGCAAAAATAGCCTCCATTTACAGGTTGAATATGAGTGCATTTCACACTGCTTTTGGATAATATTTTATTTATTTAACCTTTATTTTACTAGGCAAGTCCGTTAATAAGAACAAATTCTTACTTACAATGACGGCCTACCGGGGAACAGTGAGTTAACTGCCTTGTTCAGGGGCAGAACAACAGATTTCTTACCTTGTCAGCTTGGGGATTTCGATCTAGCAACCTTTCGGTCACTGGACCAACACTCTAAACATGAGGCTACCTGCCGCCCCAATTGTAAGGCTTATTTGAATGTCCTGCTTAATATAATGTTTATGTCATCGTTGCAAATCAATGCATAATCAATAACAATGTAATAATCAATAACAATGTAATAATCAATAACAATGCAATAATCAATAACAATAATCAATAACAATAATCAATAACAATAATCAATAACAATAATCAATAACAATGCAATAATCAATTACAATGTAATAATCAATAACAATGTAATAATCAATAATCAATAACAATAATCAATAACAATGCAATAATCAATAACAATAATCAATAACAATAATCAATAACAATGCAATAATCAATAACAATAATCAATAACAATGCAATAATCAATAACAATCAATAACAATAATCAATAACAATGCAATAATCAATAACAATAATCAATAACAATAATCAATAACAATAATCAATAACGTAATAATCAATAACAATGCAATAATCAATAACAATATTCAATAACAATGCAATAATCAATAACAATGTAATAATCAATAACAATAATCAATAACAATGCAATAATCAATAACAACGTAATAATCAATAATGTAATAATCTAACAATAATCAATAACAATGTAATAAACAATAACAATACAATAATCAATAATGTAATCAATAACAATGTAGAACAAAAACATACTAATCATACTATATACAGGGTCAGTACCATATTAACAATGTACAGGGATACTGGAGTGATGGAGGTAGATATGTATAGGGGGAAGGTGACAGGGATACTGGAGTGATGGAGGTAGATATGTATAGGGGGAAGGTGACAGGGATACTGGAGTGATGGAGGTAGATATGTATAGGGGGAAGGGGACAGGGATACTGGAGTGATGGAGGTAGATATGTATAGGGGGAAGGAGACAGGGATACTGGAGTGATGGAGGTAGATATGTATAGGGGGAAGGTGACAGGGATACTGGAGTGATGGAGGTAGATATGTATAGGGGGAAGGGGACAGGGATACTGGAGTGCTGGAGGTAGATATGTATAGGGGGAAGGAGACAGGGATACTGGAGTGCTGGAGGTAGATATGTATAGGGGGAAGGAGACTATATACAGGGTCAGTACCATATTAACAATGTACAGGGATACTGGAGTGATGGAGGTAGATATGTATAGGGGGAAGGTGACAGGGATACTGGAGTGATGGAGGTAGATATGTATAGGGGGAAGGGGACAGGGATACTGGAGTGCTGGAGGTAGATATGTATAGGGGGAAGGGGACAGGGATACTGGAGTGATGGAGGTAGATATGTATAGGGGGAAGGAGACAGGGATACTGGAGTGATGGAGGTAGATATGTATAGGGGGAAGGGGACAGGGATACTGGAGTGATAGAGGTAGATATGTATAGGGGGAAGGAGACAGGGATACTGGAGTGATGGAGGTAGATATGTATAGGGGGAAGGGGACAGGGATACTGGAGTGATGGAGGTAGATATGTATAGGGGGAAGGAGACAGGGATACTGGAGTGATGGAGGTAGATATGTATAGGGGGAAGGAGACAGGGATACTGGAGTGATGGAGGTAGATATGTATAGGGGGAAGGGGACAGGGATACTGGAGTGATGGAGGTAGATATGTATAGGGGGAAGGAGACAGGGATACTGGAGTGATGGAGGTAGATATGTATAGGGGGAAGGGGACAGGGATACTGGAGTGATGGAGGTAGATATGTATAGGGGGAAGGAGACAGGGATACTGGAGTGATGGAGGTAGATATGTATAGGGGGAAGGAGACAGGGATACTGGAGTGATGGAGGTAGATATGTATAGGGGGAAGGGGACAGGGATACTGGAGTGATGGAGGTAGATATGTATAGGGGGAAGGAGACAGGGATACTGGAGTGATGGAGGTAGATATGTATAGGGGTAAGGGGACAGGGATACTGGAGTGATGGAGGTAGATATGTATAGGGGGAAGGAGACAGGGATACTGGAGTGATGGAGGTAGATATGTATAGGGGTAAGGGATCAGGGATGTTGGAGTGATGGAGGTAGATATGTATAGGGGTAAGGGGACAGGGATACTGGAGTGCTGGAGGTAGATATGTATAGGGGGAAGGAGACAGGGATACTGGAGTGATGGAGGTAGATATGTATAGGGGTAAGGGGACAGGGATACTGGAGTGCTGGAGGTAGATATGTATAGGGGTAAGGGGACAGGGATACTGGAGTGATGGAGGTAGATATGTATAGGGGTAAGGGGACAGGGATACTGGAGTGATGGAGGTAGATATGTATAGGGGTAAGGGGACAGGGATACTGGAGTGATGGAGGTAGATATGTATAGGGGGAAGGGGATAGGGATACTGGAGTGATGGAGGTAGATATGTATAGGGGTAAGGGGACAGGGATACTGGAGTGCTGGAGGTAGATATGTATAGGGGGAAGGAGACAGGGATACTGGAGTGATGGAGGTAGATATGTATAGGGGGAAGGAGACAGGGATACTGGAGTGATGGAGGTAGATATGTATAGGGGTAAGGGGACAGGGATACTGGAGTGCTGGAGGTAGATATGTATAGGGGTAAGGGATCAGGGATACTGGAGTGATGGAGGTAGATATGTATAGGGGGAAGGAGACAGGGATACTGGAGTGATGGAGGTAGATATGTATAGGGGGAAGGAGACAGGGATGTTGGAGTGATGGAGGTAGATATGTATAGGGGTAAGGGGACAGGGATACTGGAGTGCTGGAGGTAGATATGTATAGGGGGAAGGAGACAGGGATACTGGAGTGATGGAGGTAGATATGTATAGGGGTAAGGGGACAGGGATACTGGAGTGCTGGAGGTAGATATGTATAGGGGTAAGGGGACAGGGATACCGGAGTGATGGAGGTAGATATGTATAGGGGTAAGGGGACAGGGATACTGGAGTGATGGAGGTAGATATGTATAGGGGGAAGGGGATAGGGATACTGGAGTGATGGAGGTAGATATGTATAGGGGTAAGGGGACAGGGATACTGGAGTGCTGGAGGTAGATATGTATAGGGGGAAGGAGACAGGGATACTGGAGTGATGGAGGTAGATATGTATAGGGGGAAGGAGACAGGGATACTGGAGTGATGGAGGTAGATATGTATAGGGGTAAGGGGACAGGGATACTGGAGTGCTGGAGGTAGATATGTATAGGGGTAAGGGATCAGGGATACTGGAGTGATGGAGGTAGATATGTATAGGGGGAAGGAGACAGGGATACTGGAGTGATGGAGGTAGATATGTATAGGGGTAAGGGGACTATATACAGGGTCAGTACCATATTAACAATGTGCAGGGATACTGGAGTAGAGATCGACCGATTAATATGAATCAGAATGGCCAATTAATTAGGGCCGATTTCCAGTTTTCATAACAATCGGTAATCAGTATTTTCGGACACTGATTTTTAAACATGAGATAATGGGTGAGGGAATAGAAGCTTATTTACCACGTCAAATAGTGTTATTGCCAAATAGTGTTATTGTGTTATTATCAAATAGTGTTATTGTCAAATAGTGTTATTGTCAAATAGTGTTATTGTGTTATTATCAAATAGTGTTATTGTGTTATTGTCAAATAGTGTTATTGTCAAATAGTGTTATTGTCAAATAGTGTTATTGTCAAATAGTGTTATTGTCAAATAGTGTTATTGTGTTATTATCAAATAGTGTTATTGTGTTATTATCAAATAGTGTTATTGTCAAATAGTGTTATTGTCAAATAGTGTTATTGTCAAATAGTGTTATTGCCAAATAGTGTTATTGTGTTATTGCCAAATAGTGTTATTGTGTTATTATCAAATAGTGTTATTGTGTTATTATCAAATAGTGTATTGTCAAATAGTGTTATTGTCAAATAGTGTTATTGTCAAATAGTGTTATTGTCAATAGTGTTATTGTGTTATTGTCAAATAGTGTTATTGTCAAATAGTGTTATTATCAAATAGTGTTATGTGTTATTGTCAAATAGTGTTATTGTCAAATAGTGTTATTGTCAAATAGTGTTATTGTGTTATTGTCAAATAGTGTTATTGTCAATAGTGTTATTGTGTTATTATCAAATAGTGTTATTGTCAAATAGTGTTATTGTCAAATAGTGTTATTGTCAAATAGTGTTATTGTCAAATAGTGTTATTGTGTTATTGTCAAATAGTGTTATTGTGTTATTGTCAATAGTGTTATTGTCAAATAGTGTTATTGTCAAATAGTGGTTATTGTCAAATAGTGTTATTGTCAAATAGTGTTATTGTCAATAGTGTTATTGTCAAATAGTGTTATTATCAAATAGTTGGTTTAGTCAAATAGTGTATTGTCAACTAGTGGTTATTGTGGTTATTGTCAAATAGTGTTATTGTCAAATAGTGTTATTGTGTTATTATCAAATAGTGTATTGTCAAATAGTGTTATTATCAAATAGTGTTATTGTGTTTATTGTCAATAGTGTTATTGTCAAATAGTGTTATTGTCAATAGTGTTATTGTGTTATTGTCAAATAGTGTTATTGTGTTATTGTCAAATAGTGTTATTGTCAAATAGTGTTATTGTGTTATTGTCAAATAGTGTTATGTGTTATTATCAAATAGTGTTATTATCAAATAGTGTTATTGTGTTATTGTCAAATAGTGTTATTGTCAAATAGTTATTGGTCAAATAGTGTTATTGTGTTATTGTCAAATAGTGTATTGTGTTATTGTCAAATAGTGTTATTGTCAAATAGTGTTATTGTCAAATAGTGTTATTGTGTTATTGTCAAATAGTGTTATTGTGTTATTGTCAAATAGTGTTATTGTCAAATAGTGTTATTGTGTTATTGTCAAATAGTGTTATTGTGTTATTATCAAATAGTGTTATTATCAAATAGTGTTATTGTGTTATTGTCAAATAGTGTTATTGTCAAATAGTGTTATTGTCAAATAGTGTTATTGTGTTATTGTCAATAGTGTTATTGTCAAATAGTGTTATTGTGTTATTGTCAAATAGTGTTATTGTCAAATAGTGTTATTGTCAAATAGTGTTATTGTGTTATTGTCAAATAGTGTTATTGTGTTATTGTCAAATAGTGTTATTGTCAAATAGTGTTATTGTGTTATTGTCAAATAGTGTTATTGTGTTATTATCAAATAGTGTTATTATCAATAGTGTTATTGTGTTATTGTCAAATAGTGTTATTGTCAATAGTGTTATTGTCAAATAGTGTTATTGTGTTATTGTCAATAGTGTTATTATCAAATAGTGTTATTGTCAAATAGTGTTATTGTCAAATAGTGTTATTGTCAAATAGTGTTATTGTAAATAGTGTTATTGTCAAATAGTGTATTGTCAAATAGTGTTATTATCAAATAGTGTTATTGTCAAATAGTGTTATTGTGTTATTATCAATAGTTGTTATTGTCAAATAGTGTTATTGTGTTATTATCAAATAGTGTTATTGTCAAATAGTGTTATTGTGTTATTGTCAAATAGTGTTATTGTGTTATTGTCAAATAGTGTTATTATCAAATAGTGTTATGTCAAATAGTGTTATTGTGTTATTATCAAATAGTGTTATTGTCAAATAGTGTTATTGTCAAATAGTGTTATTGTCAAATAGTGTTATTGTCAAATAGTGTTATTGTCAAATAGTGTTATTGTCAAATAGTGTTATTGTCAAATAGTGTTATTGTCAAATAGTGTTATTATCAAATAGTGTTATTGTCAAATAGTGTTATGTGCTTATTATCAAATAGTGTTATTGTCAAATAGTGTTATTTGTGTTATTATCAAATAGTGTTATTGTCAAATAGTGTTATTGTCAAATAGTGTTATTGTCAATAGTGTTATTGTCAAATAGTGTTATTGTGTTATTATCAAATAGTGTTATTGTCAAATAGTGTTATTGTCAAATAGTGTTATTGTCAAAATAGTGTTATGTGTTATTGTTCAAATAGTGTTATTATCAAATAGTGTTATGTCAAATAGTGTTATTGTGTTATTATCAAATAGTGTTATTGTCAAATAGTGTTATCGTCAAATAGTGTTATCGTGTTATTGTCAAATAGTGTTACGTCAAATTAGTGTTATTGTGTTATTGTCAAATAGTGTTATTGTCAAATAGTGTTATTGTCAAATAGTGTTATTGTCAATAGTGTTATTGTCAAATAGTGTTATTGTCAAATAGTGTATTGTCAAATAGTGTTATTATCAAATAGTGTTATTGTCAAATAGTGTTATTGTCAAATAGTGTTATTATCAAATAGTGTTATTGTGTTATTGTCAAATAGTGTTATTGTCCAAATAGTGTTATTGTCAAATAGTGTTATTGTCAATAGTGTTATTGTCAAATAGTGTTATTGTCAAATAGTGGTTATTGTGTTATTATCAAATAGTGTTATTATCAAATAGTGTTATTGTCAAATAGTGTTATTGTCAAATAGTGTTATTGTCAAATAGTGTTATTGTCAAATAGTGTTATTGTCAAATAGTGTTATTATCAAATAGTGTTATTGTGTTATTATCAAATAGTGTTATTATCAAATAGTGTTATTGTCAAATAGTGTTATTATCAAATAGTGTTATTGTCAAATAGTGTTATTGTCAAATAGTGTTATTGTCAAATAGTGTTATTGTCAAATAGTGTTATTGTCAATAGTGTTATTATCAAATAGTGTTATTGTCAAATAGTGTTATTGTGTTATTATCAAATAGTGTTATTGTGTTATTATCAATAGTGTTTATTGTCAAATAGTGGTTATTGTCAAATAGTGTTATTGTCAAATAGTGTTATTGTCAAATAGTGTTATTGTCAAATAGTGTTATTATCAAATAGTGTTATTGTCAATAGTGTTATTGTCAAATAGTGTTATTGTGTTATTGTCAAATAGTGTTATTGTCAAATAGTGTTATTGTCAAATAGTGTTATTGTCAAATAGTGTTATTGTCAAATAGTGTTTATTGTCAAATAGTGTTATTGTCAAATAGTGTTATTGTGGTTATTGTCAAATAGTGTTATTGTCAATAGTGTTATTAATCAAATAGTGTTATTGTCAAATAGTGTTATTGTCAAATAGTGTTATTGTCAAATAGTGTTATTATCAAATAGTGTTATTGTCAAATAGTGTTATTATCAAATAGTGTATTGTCAAATAGTGTTAATTATCAAATAGTGTTTATTGTCAAATAGTGTTATTGGTCAAATAGTGTTATTGTGTTATTATCAAATAGTGTTATTGTCAAATAGTGTTATTGTGTTATTGTCCAAATAGTGTTATTGTGTTATTGTCAAATAGTGTTATTGTCAAATAGTGTTATTGTGTTATTGTCAAATAGTGGTTATTTTGTTATTGTCAAATAGTGTTATTGTCAAATAGTGTTATTGTGTTATTGTCAAAATAGTGTTATTGTCAAATAGTGTTATTGTCAAATAGTGTTATTGTGTTATTGTCAAATAGTGTTATTGTGTTATTGTCAAATAGTGTTATTGTCAAATAGTGTTACTGTGTTATTGTCAAATAGTGTTATTGTCAAATAGTGTTATTGTCAAATAGTGTTATTGTCAAATAGTGTTATTGTCAAATAGTGTTATTTGTGTTATTGTCAAATAGTGTTATTGTGTTATGTCAAATAGTGTTATTGTCAAATAGTGTTATTGTGTTATTGTCAAATAGTGTTATTGTCAAATATGTTATTGGTCAAATAGTGTTATTGTCAAATCAAATAGTGTTATTGTCAAATAGTGGTTATTGTGTTATTGTCAAA
Organism: Oncorhynchus kisutch; assembly: GCF_002021735.2. Classification (NCBI taxonomy): domain Eukaryota; kingdom Metazoa; phylum Chordata; class Actinopteri; order Salmoniformes; family Salmonidae; genus Oncorhynchus; species Oncorhynchus kisutch. The sequence goes on along the minus strand of NW_022265147.1, from coordinate 25,198 downwards.
TAGTGTTATTGGTGTTATTGTCAATAGTGTTATTATCAAATAGTGTTATTGTCAAATAGTGTTATTATCAAATAGTGTTATTATCAAATAGTGTTATTATCAATAGTGTTATTGTCAAATAGTGTTATTGTCAAATAGTGTTATTGTCAAAATAGTGTTATTGTGTTATTGTCAAATAGTGTTATTGTGTTATTGTCAAATAGTGTTTATTATCAAATAGTGTTATTGTCAAATAGTGTTATTGTGTTATTATCAAATAGTGTTATTGTCAAATAGTGTTATTGTGTTATTGTCAAATAGTGTTATTGTGTTATTGTCAAAATAGTGTTATTATCAAATAGTGTTATTGTCAAATAGTGTTATTGTCAAATAGTGTTATTGCCAATAGTGTTATTGTCAAATAGTGTTATTGTCAAATAGTGTTATTGTCAAATAGTGTTTATTGTCAAATAGTGTTATTGTCAAATAGGTTATTGTCAAATAGTGGTTTTCATATGTTTACAAATAGTGTTATTGTCAAATATCAATAGTGTTATTGTCATAGTGTTATGTGTTATTGTCAAATAGTGTTATTATCCAAATAGTGTTATTGTGTTATTGTCAAATAGTGTTATTATCAAATAGTGTTATTGTCAAATAGTGTTATTGTCAAATAGTGTTATTGTCAAATAGTGTTATTATCAAATAGTGTTATTGTCAAATAGTGTTATTGTGTATTATCAAATAGTGTTATTGTGTTATTATCAAATAGTTGTTATTGTGTTATTATCAAATAGTGTTATTGTCAATAGTGTTATTGTGTTTATCAAAATAGTGTTATTGTCAAATAGTGTTATTGTCAAATAGTGTTATTGTCAAATAGTGTTATTGTCAATAGTGTTATGTGTTATCAAATAGTGTTATTATCAAATAGTGTTATTGTCAAATAGTGTTATTGTCAAATAGTGTTATTGTGTTATTGTCAAATAGTGTTATTGTCAAATAGTGTTATTGTCAAATAGTGTTATTGTGTTATTGTCAAATAGTGTTATTGTCAAATAGTGTTATTGTCAAATAGTGTTATTGTCAAATAGTGTTATTGTCAAATAGTGTTATTGTCAAATAGTGTTATTGTCAAATAGTGTTATTGTCAAATAGTGTTATTGTGTTATTATCAAATAGTGTTATTGTCAAATAGTGTTATTGTCAAATAGTGTTATTGTGTTATTGTCAAATAGTGTTATTGTGTTATTGTCAAATAGTGTTATTGTCAAATAGTGTTATTGTCAAATAGTGTTATTGTCAAATAGTGTTATTGTCAAATAGTGTTATTGTCAAATAGTGTTATTGTCAAATAGTGTTATTGTCAAATAGTGTTATTGTCAAATAGTGTTATTGTGTTATCAAATAGTGTTATTGTGTTATTGTCAAATAGTGTTATTATCAAATAGTGTTATTGTCAAATAGTGTTATTGTGTTATTATCAAATAGTGTTATTGTGTTATTATCAAATAGTGTTATTGTGTTATTGTCAAATAGTGTTATTATCAAATAGTGTTATTGTCAAATAGTGTTATTATCAAATAGTGTTATTGTCAAATAGTGTTATTGTGTTATTATCAAATAGTGTTATTGTCAAATAGTGTTATTGTGTTATTGTCAAATAGTGTTATTATCAAATAGTGTTATTGTGTTATTGTCAAATAGTGTTATTGTCAAATAGTGTTATTATCAAATAGTGTTATTGTGTTATTGTCAAATAGTGTTATTGTCAAATAGTGTTATTATCAAATAGTGTTATTGTGTTATTGTCAAATAGTGTTATTATCAAATAGTGTTATTGTCAAATAGTGTTATTGTGTTATTATCAAATAGTGTTATTGTCAAATAGTGTTATTGTGTTATTGTCAAATAGTGTTATTATCAAATAGTGTTATTGTGTTATTGTCAAATAGTGTTATTGTCAAATAGTGTTATTGTGTTATTATCAAATAGTGTTATTGTCAAATAGTGTTATTGTCAAATAGTGTTATTGTCAAATAGTGTTATTGTGTTATTATCAAATAGTGTTATTGTCAAATAGTGTTATTGTCAAATAGTGTTATTGTGTTATTGTCAAATAGTGTTATTGTCAAATAGTGTTATTGTCAAATAGTGTTATTGTCAAATAGTGTTATTGTGTTATTATCAAATAGTGTTATTGTCAAATAGTGTTATTATCAAATAGTGTTATTATCAAATAGTGTTATTGTCAAATAGTGTTATTGTGTTATTATCAAATAGTGTTATTGTCAAATAGTGTTATTGTCAAATAGTGTTATTGTCAAATAGTGTTATTGTCAAATAGTGTTATTGTGTTATTGTCAAATAGTGTTATTGTCAAATAGTGTTATTGTCAAATAGTGTTATTGTGTTATTGTCAAATAGTGTTATTGTCAAATAGTGTTATTGTCAAATAGTGTTATTGTGTTATTGTCAAATAGTGTTATTGTCAAATAGTGTTATTGTGTTATTGTCAAATAGTGTTATTGTCAAATAGTGTTATTGTCAAATAGTGTTATTGTGTTATTGTCAAATAGTGTTATTGTCAAATAGTGTTATTGTGTTATTGTCAAATAGTGTTATTGTCAAATAGTGTTATTATCAAATAGTGTTATTGTCAAATAGTGTTATTGTCAAATAGTGTTATTGTCAAATAGTGTTATTGTGTTATTGTCAAATAGTTTTATTGTCAAATAGTGTTATTGTCAAATAGTGTTATTGTGTTATTGTCAAATAGTGTTATTGTCAAATAGTGTTATTGTCAAGTAGTGTTATTGTGTTATCAAATAGTGTTATTGTGTTATTATCAAATAGTGTTATTGTCAAATAGTGTTATTGTCAAATAGTGTTATTGTGTTATTGTCAAATAGTGTTATTGTGTTATTGTCAAATAGTGTTATTGTCAAATAGTGTTATTGTCAAATAGTGTTATTGTCAAATAGTGTTATTGTGTTATTATCAAATAGTGTTATTGTCAAATAGTGTTATTGTCAAATAGTGTTGATTGTTAATGTTTTTATTGTCAAATAGTGTTATTGTGTTATTGTCAAATAGTGTTATTGTCAAATAGTGTTATTGTGTTATTATCAAATAGTGTTATTGTCAAATAGTGTTTATTGTCAAATAGTGTTATTGTGTTTATTGTCAAATGTGTTATTGTCAAATAGTGGTTATTGTCAAATAGTGTTATTGTCAAATAGTGTTATTGTGTTATTGTCAAATAGTGGTTATTGTGTTATTGTCAAATAGTGTTATTGTCAAATAGTGTTATTGTGTTATTGTCAAATAGTGTTATTGTGTTATTGTCAAATAGTGTTATTGTGTTATTGTCAAATAGTGTTATTGTCAAATAGTGTTATTGTCAAATAGTGTTATTGTCAAATAGTGTTATTGTCAAATAGTGTTTATTGTGTTATGTCAATAGTGTTATTGTGTTATGGTCAAATAGTGTTTATTGTCAAATAGTGTTATTGTGTTATTGTCAAATAGTGTTATTGTGTTATTGTCAAATAGTGTTATTGTGTTATTATCAAATAGTGTTATGTCAAATAGTGTTATTATCAATAGTGTTATTGTCAAATTGTGTTATTGTCAAATAGTGTTATTGTGTTATTGTCAAATAGTGTTATTGTGTTATTGTCAAATAGTGTTATTGTCAAATAGTGTTATTGTCAAATAGTGTTATTGTCAAATAGTGTTATTATCAAATAGTGTATTGTGTTATTGTCAAATAGTGTTATTGTCAAATAGTGTTATTGTCAAATAGTGTTATTGTGTTATTATCAAATAGTGTTATTGTGTATTGTCAATAGTGTTATTGTGTTATTGTCAAATATGTTATTATCAAATAGTGTTATTGTCAAATAGTGTTATTGTCAAATAGTGTTATTGTCAAATAGTGTTATTGTCAAATAGTGTTATTGTGTTATTGTCAAATAGTGTTATTGTGTTATTATCAAATAGTGTTATTGTCAATAGTGTTATTGTCAAATAGTGTTATTGTGTTATTGTCAAATAGTGTTATTGTGTTATTGTCAAATAGTGTTATTGTCAAATAGTGTTATTGTCAAATAGTGTTATTGTCAAATAGTGTTATTGTCAAATAGTGTTATTGTCAAATAGTGTTATTTGACACGTATCTTTTTGACACGTAAAGACCCAAACGGCGTTCCGTAGTATGCTTGACATCGGTTTGCACATCGGCTTTAATAAACTAGACGTTGGGCATTTTTAGTTAATAATATTGTCAGATTCTGATATATCATCCCTACTTTATATCTTATTATAACGACATGACAAATGGGACATTATTCTTAATGACTTATTAAACAGCCGTAACAAGATGTCCACCACAGGAAATCCTCGCTGGCTCTCGACGTTATAGAAAGATCCATATATAGCGACTGATTCTTGAAGAATATAACCGATAAACGCCTCATATACACAGAGTTTACAAAACATCAGGAAACACCGTCTCTTACCAGGACAGACTGACCCTCATTGATGTCACTTGTTAAAATCCACTTCAAAATCAGTGTAGAGGAAAAGGAAGAGACAGGTTAAAATACCGTTTTTTTTTTAAGCCTTGAGACAACTGAGACAATGATTGTGTATGTGTGGCCTATTCCAGAGGGTGGGTGAAGATTTAAGTGCCTTCAAACGGGTATTGTAGTAGGTACCAGGAGCATGAGGCATTCATAGTGTGTGCTTCTGTTATAAGACGTTACTTACTGGTGTTAATCAGTTCTCCAACCTCTTCTTCTTCCAATATGACAGTTATCTCTCCCTCCTCTTCTTTCACTGTAATATCTTCCCTCCTCTTTCACTCTGAACGCGTCTTCCTCTTCTTTCACTGTAACATCCTCACCCTCTACTTCTTGTTTTACTGTGACATCCTCCACTTTTGTTACTGTGACATCCTCCTCTTCCGCCTCCTCTTTCACGACAATGTTCAGCCACCGACCCTCTTTCTCCGTCCAGCAGACCTCCTCTTCTCCAACAGGAGGGAGTTGCTTAGGGAGCTCATGGTCGGTGATGTTAGCTAACAGTTAGCTAGCTAGGCTAAAGCTAACTTAAACCAGCCAGCTAGCTGACCAATAACAACGTAATATGAAATTAAATCGGATAACTATCTAGACGACAGAAGTGGGTTTAAAACACAGTGGCTAATATACACTAAAGCGTCTAAAGAGCTTTATTGGTTCGGCTATTTGTCTAGCAAGCTACCGAGGTGTCTGACGAGCTGTTGCTGCTGATGAAGAAGCGTTCCGTCCACTAGATTACACGTCACACCAACAGCATACCATAAATTCCCAGACCGCCATCTGCTGACTGGATGGGTAACGCAGTTGAGTAAAATGTTTATTTAAAATTTGTTGCAAAAAGTGAATCACTTTTTGACGATTGTTTTTATTTTGATTTCGATCATAATATTATAACATTATATGAAACGTACATAAAGGGAATTAATTTCAAATTGGCGTTATTGACATGGAAACAAAATTGAGATGACAAAACAATGGAAACATCTCAAATACATTTCAAGTGTTATATTACCAGTGTTTTAGCAATGTGCAAATAGTTGTAGTACGAATAGTATGTAAATAAATAAACAAATAAATATACGTGGTATTTACAATGTTGTTTGGTTCCACTGGAACACAATATTTTGACAGTGGTGGAAAAAGTACTAGAAAATGACTCAAGTAAAGTGAGTCACCCAGTAAAATACTACTTGAGTAAAAGTCTAAAAGTATTTGGTTTTAAATATACTTAAGAATAAAATTCCTTATATTAAACAAACCAGATGGCCCCATCTTTATTTTAATTACGATAGGCAGGCGGCTAGCCAGGGGCACACTCCAACACTCAGACATAATTTACAAACAAAGCATTTGTGTTTAGTGAGTCTGTCAGATCAGAGGCAGTAGGGACGACCATGTGACTGATTAAGGATGTTTCATGTTTATAAGTCAGAACCCATCACTACCGACACACAGTGTGAGGTAGCCATAGAGACAATTATATTTTTAGTAACGGAGTGTTTTCCAGACGAGGGTGGAATAGACGGCTAACAGTAGTTGTTATGGGTGTAAGGATGGCACAGTGATGCATCTTACACCCATAACAAGTAGCTAGCTTACGTTAGCTAACGTCAGTCAAAGATAGATGAACAAACATGTTTACTCTGCTGAAGGTAGCTACCAGTCTAGCAGTGACTACCATACCGTGGCGTAAGTGAAATTGATTACAATGTGTAAATATCTATATGATTTAGCTAATGGCAATCAGAGTTAATACAGAACCAGCTAGGCTAGCAAGCTAACTTACCCAGCCAGGCTAGCAAGCTAACTTACCCAGCCAGGCTAGCAATCTAACTTACCCAGCCAGGCTAGCAAGCTAACTTACCCAGCCAGGCTAGCAAGCTAACTTACCCAGCCAGGCTAGCAATCTAACTTACCCAGCCAGGCTAGCAGCTAACTTACCCAGCCAGGCTAGCAAGCTAACTTACCCAGCCAGGCTAGCAATCTAACTTACCCAGCCAGGCTAGCAATCTAACTTACCCAGCCAGGCTAGCAATCTAACTTACCCAGCCAGGCTAGCAATCTAACTTACCCAGCCAGGCTAGCAAGCTAACTTACCCAGCCAGGCTAGCAAGCTAACTTACCCAGCCAGGCTAGCAAGCTAACTTACCCAGCCAGGCTAGCAATCTAACTTACCCAGCCAGGCTAGCAATCTAACTTACCCAGCCAGGCTGTTATTATCAAATAGTGTTATTATCAAATAGTGTTATTGTCAAATAGTGTTATTGTCAAATAGTGTTATTGTGTTATTATCAAATAGTGTTATTGTGTTATTGTCAAATAGTGTTATTATCAAATAGTGTTATTATCAAATAGTGTTATTGTGTTATTGTCAAATAGTGTTATATCAAATAGTGTTATTGTGTTATTGTCAAATAGTGTTATTGTCAATAGTGTTATTGTCAAATAGTGTTATTGTGTTATTGTCAAATAGTGTTATTATCAAATAGTGTTATTGTCAAATAGTGTTATTGTGTTATTGTCAAATAGTGTTATTATCAAATAGTGTTATTGTCAAATAGTGTTATTGTCAAATAGTGTTATTGTCAAATAGTGTTATTGTGTTATTGTCAAATAGTGTTATTATCAAATAGTGTTATTGTCAAATAGTGTTATTGTCAAATAGTGTTATTGTCAAATAGTGTTATTGTGTTATTGTCAAATAGTGTTATTGTCAAATAGTGTTATTGTCAAATAGTGTTATTATCAAATAGTGTTATTGTCAAATAGTGTTATTGTCAAATAGTGTTATTGTCAAATAGTGTTATTATCAAATAGTGTTATTGTGTTATTGTCAAATAGTGTTATTATCAAATAGTGTTATTGTCAAATAGTGTTATTGTGTTATTATCAAATAGTGTTATTGTCAAATAGTGTTATTGTCAAATAGTGTTATTGTCAAATAGTGTTATTGTCAAATAGTGTTATTGTGTTATTATCAAATAGTGTTATTGTGTTATTGTCAAATAGTGTTATTATCAAATAGTGTTATTATCAAATAGTGTTATTGTCAAATAGTGTTATTGTGTTATTATCAAATAGTGTTATTGTGTTATTATCAAATACTGTTATTATCAAATAGTGTTATTATCAAATAGTGTTATTGTCAAATAGTGTTATTGTGTTATTATCAAATAGTGTTATTGTGTTATTGTCAAATAGTGTTATTATCAAATAGTGTTATTGTCAAATAGTGTTATTGTCAAATAGTGTTATTGTCAAATAGTGTTATTGTGTTATTATCAAATAGTGTTATTGTCAAATAGTGTTATTGTGTTATTGTCAAATAGTGTTATTGTCAAATAGTGTTATTGTCAAATAGTGTTATTGTGTTATTATCAAATAGTGTTATTGTCAAATAGTGTTATTGTCAAATAGTGTTATTGTGTTATTATCAAATAGTGTTATTATCAAATAGTGTTATTGTCAAATAGTGTTATTGTGTTATTATCAAATAGTGTTATTGTGTTATTGTCAAATAGTGTTATTGTCAAATAGTGTTATTGTCAAATAGTGTTATTGTCAAATTGTGTTATTGTCAAATAGTGTTATTGTCAAATAGTGTTATTGTGTTATTATCAAATAGTGTTATTGTGTTATTGTCAAATAGTGTTATTGTCAAATAGTGTTATTGTCAAATAGTGTTATTGTGTTATTATCAAATAGTGTTATTGTGTTATTGTCAAATAGTGTTATTATCAAATAGTGTTATTGTCAAATAGTGTTATTGTGTTATTATCAAATAGTGTTATTGTGTTATTGTCAAATAGTGTCATTGTCAAATAGTGTTATTGTCAAATAGTGTTATTGTCAAATAGTGTTATTGTCAAATAGTGTTATTGTCAAATAGTGTTATTGTCAAATAGTGTTATTGTCAAATAGTGTTATTGTGTTATTGTCAAATAGTGTTATTGCCAAATAGTGTTATTGTGTTATTATCAAATAGTGTTATTGTCAAATAGTGTTATTGCCAAATAGTGTTATTGTGTTATTGTCAAATAGTGTTATTGTCAAATAGTGTTATTGTCAAATAGTGTTATTGTCAAATAGTGTTATTGTCAAATAGTGTTATTGTCAAATAGTGTTATTGCCAAATAGTGTTATTGTGTTATTGCCAAATAGTGTTATTGTGTTATTATCAAATAGTGTTATTGTGTTATTATCAAATAGTGTTATTGTCAAATAGTGTTATTGTCAAATAGTGTTATTGTCAAATAGTGTTATTGTCAAATAGTGTTATTGTCAAATAGTGTTATTGTCAAATAGTGTTATTGTGTTATTGTCAAATAGTGTTATTGTGTTATTATCAAATAGTGTTATTGTCAAATAGTGTTATTGTGTTATTATCAAATAGTGTTATTGTCAAATAGTGTTATTGTGTTATTATCAAATAGTGTTATTGTCAAATAGTGTTATTGTGTTATTGTCAAATAGTGTTATTGTCAAATAGTGTTATTGTGTTATTATCAAATAGTGTTATTGTGTTATTGTCAAATAGTGTTATTGTCAAATAGTGTTATTGTCAAATAGTGTTATTGTGTTATTGTCAAATAGTGTTATTGTCAAATAGTGTTATTGTCAAATAGTGTTATTGTGTTATTGTCAAATAGTGTTATTGTCAAATAGTGTTATTGTCAAATAGTGTTATTGTGTTATTGTCAAATAGTGTTATTGTCAAATAGTGTTATTGTGTTATTATCAAATAGTGTTATTGTCAAATAGTGTTATTGTCAAATAGTGTTATTGTCAAATAGTGTTATTGTCAAATAGTGTTATTGTGTTATTGTCAAATAGTGTTATTGTGTTATTGTCAAATAGTGTTATTGTCAAATAGTGTTATTGTCAAATAGTGTTATTGTCAAATAGTGTTATTGTCAAATAGTGTTATTGTCAAATAGTGTTATTGTCAAATAGTGTTATTGTGTTATTGTCAAATAGTGTTATTGTCAAATAGTGTTATTATCAAATAGTGTTATTGTGTTATTGTCAAATAGTGTTATTGTCAAATAGTGTTATTGTGTTATTGTCAAATAGTGTTATTGTCAAATAGTGTTATTGTGTTATTGTCAAATAGTGTTATTGTCAAATAGTGTTATTGTGTTATTATCAAATAGTGTTATTGTCAAATAGTGTTATTATCAAATAGTGTTATTGTGTTATTGTCAAATAGTGTTATTGTCAAATAGTGTTATTGTCAAATAGTGTTATTGTGTTATTGTCAAATAGTGTTATTGTGTTATTGTCAAATAGTGTTATTGTCAAATAGTGTTATTGTGTTATTGTCAAATAGTGTTATTGTGTTATTATCAAATAGTGTTATTATCAAATAGTGTTATTGTGTTATTGTCAAATAGTGTTATTGTCAAATAGTGTTATTGTCAAATAGTGTTATTGTGTTATTGTCAAATAGTGTTATTGTGTTATTGTCAAATAGTGTTATTGTCAAATAGTGTTATTGTCAAATAGTGTTATTGTGTTATTGTCAAATAGTGTTATTGTGTTATTGTCAAATAGTGTTATTGTCAAATAGTGTTATTGTGTTATTGTCAAATAGTGTTATTGTGTTATTATCAAATAGTGTTATTATCAAATAGTGTTATTGTGTTATTGTCAAATAGTGTTATTGTCAAATAGTGTTATTGTCAAATAGTGTTATTGTGTTATTGTCAAATAGTGTTATTGTCAAATAGTGTTATTGTGTTATTGTCAAATAGTGTTATTGTCAAATAGTGTTATTGTCAAATAGTGTTATTGTGTTATTGTCAAATAGTGTTATTGTGTTATTGTCAAATAGTGTTATTGTCAAATAGTGTTATTGTGTTATTGTCAAATAGTGTTATTGTGTTATTATCAAATAGTGTTATTATCAAATAGTGTTATTGTGTTATTGTCAAATAGTGTTATTGTCAAATAGTGTTATTGTCAAATAGTGTTATTGTGTTATTGTCAAATAGTGTTATTATCAAATAGTGTTATTGTCAAATAGTGTTATTGTCAAATAGTGTTATTGTCAAATAGTGTTATTGTCAAATAGTGTTATTGTCAAATAGTGTTATTGTCAAATAGTGTTATTATCAAATAGTGTTATTGTCAAATAGTGTTATTGTGTTATTATCAAATAGTGTTATTGTCAAATAGTGTTATTGTGTTATTATCAAATAGTGTTATTGTCAAATAGTGTTATTGTGTTATTGTCAAATAGTGTTATTGTGTTATTGTCAAATAGTGTTATTATCAAATAGTGTTATTGTCAAATAGTGTTATTGTGTTATTATCAAATAGTGTTATTGTCAAATAGTGTTATTGTCAAATAGTGTTATTGTCAAATAGTGTTATTGTCAAATAGTGTTATTGTCAAATAGTGTTATTGTCAAATAGTGTTATTGTCAAATAGTGTTATTGTCAAATAGTGTTATTATCAAATAGTGTTATTGTCAAATAGTGTTATTGTGTTATTATCAAATAGTGTTATTGTCAAATAGTGTTATTGTGTTATTATCAAATAGTGTTATTGTCAAATAGTGTTATTGTCAAATAGTGTTATTGTCAAATAGTGTTATTGTCAAATAGTGTTATTGTGTTATTATCAAATAGTGTTATTGTCAAATAGTGTTATTGTCAAATAGTGTTATTGTCAAATAGTGTTATTGTGTTATTGTCAAATAGTGTTATTATCAAATAGTGTTATTGTCAAATAGTGTTATTGTGTTATTATCAAATAGTGTTATTGTCAAATAGTGTTATCGTCAAATAGTGTTATCGTGTTATTGTCAAATAGTGTTATCGTCAAATAGTGTTATTGTGTTATTGTCAAATAGTGTTATTGTCAAATAGTGTTATTGTCAAATAGTGTTATTGTCAAATAGTGTTATTGTCAAATAGTGTTATTGTCAAATAGTGTTATTGTCAAATAGTGTTATTATCAAATAGTGTTATTGTCAAATAGTGTTATTGTCAAATAGTGTTATTGTCAAATAGTGTTATTGTCAAATAGTGTTATTGTCAAATAGTGTTATTGTCAAATAGTGTTATTATCAAATAGTGTTATTGTCAAATAGTGTTATTGTCAAATAGTGTTATTGTCAAATAGTGTTATTGTCAAATAGTGTTATTGTCAAATAGTGTTATTGTCAAATAGTGTTATTGTGTTATTATCAAATAGTGTTATTATCAAATAGTGTTATTGTCAAATAGTGTTATTGTCAAATAGTGTTATTGTCAAATAGTGTTATTGTCAAATAGTGTTATTGTCAAATAGTGTTATTATCAAATAGTGTTATTGTGTTATTATCAAATAGTGTTATTATCAAATAGTGTTATTGTCAAATAGTGTTATTATCAAATAGTGTTATTGTCAAATAGTGTTATTGTCAAATAGTGTTATTGTCAAATAGTGTTATTGTCAAATAGTGTTATTGTCAAATAGTGTTATTATCAAATAGTGTTATTGTCAAATAGTGTTATTGTGTTATTATCAAATAGTGTTATTGTGTTATTATCAAATAGTGTTATTGTCAAATAGTGTTATTGTCAAATAGTGTTATTGTCAAATAGTGTTATTGTCAAATAGTGTTATTGTCAAATAGTGTTATTATCAAATAGTGTTATTGTCAAATAGTGTTATTGTCAAATAGTGTTATTGTGTTATTGTCAAATAGTGTTATTGTCAAATAGTGTTATTATCAAATAGTGTTATTGTCAAATAGTGTTATTGTCAAATAGTGTTATTGTCAAATAGTGTTATTGTCAAATAGTGTTATTGTGTTATTGTCAAATAGTGTTATTATCAAATAGTGTTATTGTCAAATAGTGTTATTGTCAAATAGTGTTATTGTCAAATAGTGTTATTATCAAATAGTGTTATTGTCAAATAGTGTTATTATCAAATAGTGTTATTGTCAAATAGTGTTATTATCAAATAGTGTTATTGTCAAATAGTGTTATTGTGTTATTATCAAATAGTGTTATTGTCAAATAGTGTTATTATCAAATAGTGTTATTGTCAAATAGTGTTATTGTGTTATTATCAAATAGTGTTATTGTCAAATAGTGTTATTGTGTTATTATCAAATAGTGTTATTGTCAAATAGTGTTATTGTCAAATAGTGTTATTGTCAAATAGTGTTATTGTCAAATAGTGTTATTGTCAAATAGTGTTATTGTGTTATTATCAAATAGTGTTATTGTCAAATAGTGTTATTGTCAAATAGTGTTATTGTGTTATTGTCAAATAGTGTTATTGTCAAATAGTGTTATTGTCAAATAGTGTTATTGTGTTATTGTCAAATAGTGTTATTGTGTTATTGTCAAATAGTGTTATTGTCAAATAGTGTTATTGTGTTATTGTCAAATAGTGTTATTGTGTTATTATCAAATAGTGTTATTATCAAATAGTGTTATTGTGTTATTGTCAAATAGTGTTATTGTCAAATAGTGTTATTGTGTTATTATCAAATAGTGTTATTGTCAAATAGTGTTATTGTGTTATTGTCAAATAGTGTTATTGTGTTATTGTCAAATAGTGTTATTGTCAAATAGTGTTATTGTGTTATTGTCAAATAGTGTTATTTTGTTATTGTCAAATAGTGTTATTGTCAAATAGTGTTATTGTGTTATTGTCAAATAGTGTTATTGTCAAATAGTGTTATTGTCAAATAGTGTTATTGTGTTATTGTCAAATAGTGTTATTGTGTTATTGTCAAATAGTGTTATTGTCAAATAGTGTTACTGTGTTATTGTCAAATAGTGTTATTGTCAAATAGTGTTATTGTCAAATAGTGTTATTGTCAAATAGTGTTATTGTCAAATAGTGTTATTGTGTTATTGTCAAATAGTGTTATTGTGTTATTGTCAAATAGTGTTATTGTCAAATAGTGTTATTGTGTTATTGTCAAATAGTGTTATTGTCAAATAGTGTTATTGTCAAATAGTGTTATTGTCAAATAGTGTTATTGTCAAATAGTGTTATTGTCAAATAGTGTTATTGTGTTATTGTCAAATAGTGTTATTGTGTTATTGTCAAATAGTGTTATTATCAAATAGTGTTATTGTCAAATAGTGTTATTATCAAATAGTGTTATTATCAAATAGTGTTATTATCAAATAGTGTTATTGTCAAATAGTGTTATTGTGTTATTGTCAAATAGTGTTATTGTCAAATAGTGTTATTGTGTTATTGTCAAATAGTGTTATTGTGTTATTGTCAAATAGTGTTATTATCAAATAGTGTTATTGTCAAATAGTGTTATTGTGTTATTATCAAATAGTGTTATTGTCAAATAGTGTTATTGTGTTATTGTCAAATAGTGTTATTGTGTTATTGTCAAATAGTGTTATTATCAAATAGTGTTATTGTCAAATAGTGTTATTGTCAAATAGTGTTATTGCCAAATAGTGTTATTGTCAAATAGTGTTATTGTCAAATAGTGTTATTGTCAAATAGTGTTATTGTCAAATAGTGTTATTGTCAAATAGTGTTATTGTCAAATAGTGTTATTGTCAAATAGTGTTATTATCAAATAGTGTTATTGTCAAATAGTGTTATTGTGTTATTGTCAAATAGTGTTATTATCAAATAGTGTTATTGTGTTATTGTCAAATAGTGTTATTATCAAATAGTGTTATTGTCAAATAGTGTTATTGTCAAATAGTGTTATTGTCAAATAGTGTTATTATCAAATAGTGTTATTGTCAAATAGTGTTATTGTGTTATTATCAAATAGTGTTATTGTGTTATTATCAAATAGTGTTATTGTGTTATTATCAAATAGTGTTATTGTCAAATAGTGTTATTGTGTTATTATCAAATAGTGTTATTGTCAAATAGTGTTATTGTCAAATAGTGTTATTGTCAAATAGTGTTATTGTCAAATAGTGTTATTGTGTTATCAAATAGTGTTATTATCAAATAGTGTTATTGTCAAATAGTGTTATTGTCAAATAGTGTTATTGTGTTATTGTCAAATAGTGTTATTGTCAAATAGTGTTATTGTCAAATAGTGTTATTGTGTTATTGTCAAATAGTGTTATTGTCAAATAGTGTTATTGTCAAATAGTGTTATTGTCAAATAGTGTTATTGTCAAATAGTGTTATTGTCAAATAGTGTTATTGTCAAATAGTGTTATTGTCAAATAGTGTTATTGTGTTATTATCAAATAGTGTTATTGTCAAATAGTGTTATTGTCAAATAGTGTTATTGTGTTATTGTCAAATAGTGTTATTGTGTTATTGTCAAATAGTGTTATTGTCAAATAGTGTTATTGTCAAATAGTGTTATTGTCAAATAGTGTTATTGTCAAATAGTGTTATTGTCAAATAGTGTTATTGTCAAATAGTGTTATTGTCAAATAGTGTTATTGTCAAATAGTGTTATTGTGTTATCAAATAGTGTTATTGTGTTATTGTCAAATAGTGTTATTATCAAATAGTGTTATTGTCAAATAGTGTTATTGTGTTATTATCAATAGTGTTATTGTGTTATTATCAAATAGTGTTATTGTGTTATTGTCAAATAGTGTTATTATCAATAGTGTTATTGTCAAATAGTGTTATTATCAAATAGTGTTATTGTCAAATAGTGTTATTGTGTTATTATCAAATAGTGTTATTGTCAAATAGTGTTATTGTGTTATTGTCAAATAGTGTTATTATCAAATAGTGTTATTGTGTTATTGTCAAATAGTGTTATTGTCAAATAGTGTTATTATCAAATAGTGTTATTGTGTTATTGTCAAATAGTGTTATTGTCAAATAGTGTTATTATCAAATAGTGTTATTGTGTTATTGTCAAATAGTGTTATTATCAAATAGTGTTATTGTCAAATAGTGTTATTGTGTTATTATCAATAGTGTTATTGTCAAATAGTGTTATTGTGTTATTGTCAAATAGTGTTATTATCAAATAGTGTTATTGTGTTATTGTCAAATAGTGTTATTGTCAAATAGTGTTATTGTGTTATTATCAAATAGTGTTATTGTCAAATAGTGTTATTGTCAAATAGTGTTATTGTCAAATAGTGTTATTGTGTTATTATCAAATAGTGTTATTGTCAAATAGTGTTATTGTCAAATAGTGTTATTGTGTTATTGTCAAATAGTGTTATTGTCAAATAGTGTTATTGTCAAATAGTGTTATTGTCAAATAGTGTTATTGTGTTATTATCAAATAGTGTTATTGTCAAATAGTGTTATATCAAATAGTGTTATTATCAAATAGTGTTATTGTCAAATAGTGTTATTGTGTTATTGTCAATAGTTATTGTCAAATAGTGTTATTGTCAAATAGTGTTATTGTCAAATAGTGTTATGTCTGAGTGTTGTCAATAGTTTATTGTCAAAAATAGTGTTATTGTGTTATTGTCAAATAGTGTTATTGTCAAATAGTGTTATTGTCAAATAGTGTTATTGTGTTATTGTCAAATAGTGTTATTGTCAAATAGTGTTATTGTCAAAAGTGTTATTGTGTTATTGTCAAATAGTGTTATTGTCAAATAGTGTTATTGTTTATGTCAAATAGTGTTATGTCAAATAGGTTATTGTCAAATAGTGTTATGTTATTGTCAAATAGTGTTATTGTCAAATAGTGTTATTGTGTTATTGTCAAATAGTGTTATTGTCAAATAGGTATTATCAAATAGTGTTATTGTCAAATAGTGTTATTGTCAAATAGTGTTATTGTCAAATAGTGTTATTATCAAATAGTGTTATTGTCAAATAGTGTTATTGTCAAATAGTGTTATTGTCAAATAGTGTGTGGTTATTGTCAAATAGTTTTATTGTCAAATAGTGTTATTGTCAAATAGTGTTATTGTGTTATTGTCAAATAGTGTTATTGTCAAATAGTGTTATTGTCAAGTAGTGTTATTGTGTTATCAAATAGTGTTATTGTGTTATTATCAAATAGTGTTATTGTCAAATAGTGTTATTGTCAAATAGTGTTATTGTGTTATTGTCAAATAGTGTTATTGTGTTATTGTCAAATAGTGTTATTGTCAAATAGTGTTATTGTCAAATAGTGTTATTGTCAAATAGTGTTATTGTGTTATTATCAAATAGTGTTATTGTCAAATAGTGTTATTGTCAAATAGTGTTATTGTGTTATTGTCAAATAGTGTTATTGTGTTATTGTCAAATAGTGTTATTGTCAAATAGTGTTATTGTGTTATTATCAAATAGTGTTATTGTCAAATAGTGTTATTGTCAAATAGTGTTATTGTGTTATTGTCAAATAGTGTTATTGTCAAATAGTGTTATTGTCAAATAGTGTTATTGTCAAATAGTGTTATTGTGTTATTGTCAAATAGTGTTATTGTGTTATTGTCAAATAGTGTTATTGTCAAATAGTGTTATTGTGTTATTGTCAAATAGTGTTATTGTGTTATTGTCAAATAGTGTTATTGTGTTATTGTCAAATAGTGTTATTGTCAAATAGTGTTATTGTCAAATAGTGTTATTGTCAAATAGTGTTATTGTCAAATAGTGTTATTGTGTTATTGTCAAATAGTGTTATTGTGTTATTGTCAAATAGTGTTATTGTCAAATAGTGTTATTGTGTTATTGTCAAATAGTGTTATTGTGTTATTGTCAAATAGTGTTATTGTGTTATTATCAAATAGTGTTATTGTCAAATAGTGTTATTATCAAATAGTGTTATTGTCAAATTGTGTTATTGTCAAATAGTGTTATTGTGTTATTGTCAAATAGTGTTATTGTGTTATTGTCAAATAGTGTTATTGTCAAATAGTGTTATTGTCAAATAGTGTTATTGTCAAATAGTGTTATTATCAAATAGTGTTATTGTGTTATTGTCAAATAGTGTTATTGTCAAATAGTGTTATTGTCAAATAGTGTTATTGTGTTATTATCAAATAGTGTTATTGTGTTATTGTCAAATAGTGTTATTGTGTTATTGTCAAATAGTGTTATTATCAAATAGTGTTATTGTCAAATAGTGTTATTGTCAAATAGTGTTATTGTCAAATAGTGTTATTGTCAAATAGTGTTATTGTGTTATTGTCAAATAGTGTTATTGTGTTATTATCAAATAGTGTTATTGTCAAATAGTGTTATTGTCAAATAGTGTTATTGTGTTATTGTCAAATAGTGTTATTGTCAAATAGTGTTATTGTCAAATAGTGTTATTGTCAAATAGTGTTATTATCAAATAGTGTTATTGTCAAATAGTGTTATTGTCAAATAGTGTTATTGTGTTATTGTCAAATAGTGTTATTGTGTTATTGTCAAATAGTGTTATTGTCAAATAGTGTTATTGTCAAATAGTGTTATTGTCAAATAGTGTTATTGTCAAATAGTGTTATTGTCAAATAGTGTTATTTGACACGTATCTTTTTGACACGTAAAGACCCAAACGGCGTTCCGTAGTATGCTTTGACATCGGTTTTGCACATCGGCTTTAATAAACTAGACGTTGGGCATTTTTAGTTAATAATATTGTCAGATTCTGATATATCATCCCTACTTTATATCTTATTATAACGACATGACAAAATGGGACATTATTCTTAATGACTTATTAAACAGCCGTAACAAGATGTCCACCACAGGAAATCCTCGCTGGCTCTCGACGTTATAGAAAGATCCATATATAGCGACTGATTCTTGAAGAATATAACCGATAAACGCCTCATATACACAGAGTTTACAAAACATCAGGAAACACCGTCTCTTACCAGGACAGACTGACCCTCATTGATGTCACTTGTTAAAATCCACTTCAAAATCAGTGTAGAGGAAAAGGAAGAGACAGGTTAAAATAGTTTTTTTTTTAAGCCTTGAGACAACTGAGACAATGATTGTGTATGTGTGCCTATTCAGAGGGTGGGTGAAGATTTAAGTGCCTTCAAACGGGGTATTGTAGTAGGTACCAGGAGCATGAGGCATTCATAGTGTGTGCTTCTGTTATTAAGACGTTACTTACTGGTGTTAATCAGTTCTCCAACCTCTTCTTCTTCCAATATGACAGTTATCTCTCCCTCCTCTTCTTTCACTGTAATATCTTCCTCCTCTTTCACTCTGAACGCGTCTTCCTCTTCTTTCACTGTAACATCCTCACCCTCTACTTCTTGTTTTACTGTGACATCCTCCACTTTTGTTACTGTGACATCCTCCTCTTCCGCCTCCTCTTTCACGACAATGTTCAGCCACCGACCCTCTTTCTCCGTCCAGCAGACCTCCTCTTCTCCAACAGGAGGGGAGTTGCTTAGGGAGCTCATGGTCGGTGATGTTAGCTAACAGTTAGCTAGCTAGGCTAAAGCTAACTTAACCAGCCAGCTAGCTGACCAATAACAACGTAAATATGAAATTAAATCGGATAACTATCTAGACGACAGAAGTGGGTTTAAAACACAGTGGCTAATATACACTAAAGCGTCTAAAGAGCTTTATTGGTTCGGCTATTTGTCTAGCAAGCTACCGAGGTGTCTGACGAGCTGTTGCTGCTGATGAAAGAAGCGTTCCGTCCACTAGATTACACGTCACACCAACAGCATAACCATAAATTCCCAGACCGCCATCTGCTGACTGGAGTGGGTAACGCAGTTGAGTAAAATGTTTATTTAAAATTTGTTGCAAAAGTGAATCACTTTTTGACGATTGTTTTTATTTTTGATTTCGATCATAATATTATAACATTATATGAAACGTACATAAAGGGAATTAATTTCAAATTGGCGTTATTGAATGGAAACAAATTGAGATGACAAAACAAATGGAAACATCTCAAATACATTTCAAGTGTTATATTACCAGTGTTTTAGCAATGTGCAAATAGTTGTAGTACGAATAGTATGTAAATAAATAAACAAATAAATATACGTGGTATTTACAATGTTGTTTGTGTTCCACTGGAACACAATATTTTGACAGTGGTGGAAAAAGTACTAGAAAATGATCAAGTAAAAGTGAGTCACCCAGTAAAATACTACTTGAGTAAAAGTCTAAAAGTATTTGGTTTTAAATATACTTAAGAATAAAATTCCTTATATTAAACAAACCAGATGGCCCATCTTTATTTTAATTAACGATAGGCAGGCGGCTAGCCAGGGGCACACTCCAACACTCAGACATAATTTACAACAAAGCATTTGTGTTTAGTGAGTCTGTCAGATCAGAGGCAGTAGGGACGACCATGTGACATGATTAAGGATGTTTCATGTTTATAAGTCAGAACCCATCACTACCGACACACAGTGTGAGGTAGCCATAGAGACAATTATATTTTTAGTAACGGAGTGTTTTCCAGACGAGGGTGGAATAGACGGCTAACAGTAGTGTTATGGGTGTAAGGATGGCACAGTGATGCCATCTTACACCCATAACAAGTAGCTAGCTTACGTTAGCTAACGTCAGTCAAAGATAGAATGAACAAACATGTTTACTCTGCTGAAGGTAGCTACCAGTCTAGCAGTGACTACCAGTACCGTGGCGTAAGTGAAATTGATTAACAATGTGTAAATATCTATATGATTTAGCTAATGGCAATCAGAGTTTAATACAGAACCAGCTAGGCTAGCAAGCTAACTTACCCAGCCAGGCTAGCAAGCTAACTTACCCAGCCAGGCTAGCAATCTAACTTACCCAGCCAGGCTAGCAAGCTAACTTACCCAGCCAGGCTAGCAAGCTAACTTACCCAGCCAGGCTAGCAATCTAACTTACCCAGCCAGGCTAGCAAGCTAACTTACCCAGCCAGGCTAGCAAGCTAACTTACCCAGCCAGGCTAGCAATCTAACTTACCCAGCCAGGCTAGCAATCTAACTTACCCAGCCAGGCTAGCAATCTAACTTACCCAGCCAGGCTAGCAATCTAACTTACCCAGCCA
Organism: Oncorhynchus kisutch; assembly: GCF_002021735.2. NCBI lineage: Eukaryota > Metazoa > Chordata > Actinopteri > Salmoniformes > Salmonidae > Oncorhynchus > Oncorhynchus kisutch. Next base: position 4,758 of record NW_022265147.1, on the reverse strand, counting down.
GGCTAGCAAGCTAACTTACCCAGCCAGGCTAGCAAGCTAACTTACCCAGCCAGGCTAGCAAGCTAACTTACCCAGCCAGGCTAGCAATCTAACTTACCCAGCCAGGCTAGCAATCTAACTTACCCAGCCAGGCTGTTATTATCAAATAGTGTTATTATCAAATAGTGTTATTGTCAAATAGTGTTATTGTCAAATAGTGTTATTGTGTTATTATCAAATAGTGTTATTGTGTTATTGTCAAATAGTGTTATTATCAAATAGTGTTATTATCAAATAGTGTTATTGTGTTATTGTCAAATAGTGTTATTATCAAATAGTGTTATTGTGTTATTGTCAAATAGTGTTATTGTCAAATAGTGTTATTGTCAAATAGTGTTATTGTGTTATTGTCAAATAGTGTTATTATCAAATAGTGTTATTGTCAAATAGTGTTATTGTCAAATAGTGTTATTGTCAAATAGTGTTATTGTGTTATTGTCAAATAGTGTTATTATCAAATAGTGTTATTGTCAAATAGTGTTATTGTCAAATAGTGTTATTGTCAAATAGTGTTATTGTGTTATTGTCAAATAGTGTTATTGTCAAATAGTGTTATTGTCAAATAGTGTTATTATCAAATAGTGTTATTGTCAAATAGTGTTATTGTGTTATTGTCAAATAGTGTTATTATCAAATAGTGTTATTGTCAAATAGTGTTATTGTGTTATTATCAAATAGTGTTATTGTCAAATAGTGTTATTGTCAAATAGTGTTATTGTCAAATAGTGTTATTGTCAAATAGTGTTATTGTGTTATTATCAAATAGTGTTATTGTGTTATTGTCAAATAGTGTTATTATCAAATAGTGTTATTATCAAATAGTGTTATTGTCAAATAGTGTTATTGTGTTATTATCAAATAGTGTTATTGTGTTATTATCAAATACTGTTATTATCAAATAGTGTTATTATCAAATAGTGTTATTGTCAAATAGTGTTATTGTGTTATTATCAAATAGTGTTATTGTGTTATTGTCAAATAGTGTTATTATCAAATAGTGTTATTGTCAAATAGTGTTATTGTCAAATAGTGTTATTGTCAAATAGTGTTATTGTGTTATTATCAAATAGTGTTATTGTCAAATAGTGTTATTGTGTTATTGTCAAATAGTGTTATTGTCAAATAGTGTTATTGTCAAATAGTGTTATTGTGTTATTATCAAATAGTGTTATTGTCAAATAGTGTTATTGTCAAATAGTGTTATTGTGTTATTATCAAATAGTGTTATTATCAAATAGTGTTATTGTCAAATAGTGTTATTGTGTTATTATCAAATAGTGTTATTGTGTTATTGTCAAATAGTGTTATTGTCAAATAGTGTTATTGTCAAATAGTGTTATTGTCAAATTGTGTTATTGTCAAATAGTGTTATTGTCAAATAGTGTTATTGTGTTATTATCAAATAGTGTTATTGTGTTATTGTCAAATAGTGTTATTGTCAAATAGTGTTATTGTCAAATAGTGTTATTGTGTTATTATCAAATAGTGTTATTGTGTTATTGTCAAATAGTGTTATTATCAAATAGTGTTATTGTCAAATAGTGTTATTGTGTTATTATCAAATAGTGTTATTGTGTTATTGTCAAATAGTGTCATTGTCAAATAGTGTTATTGTCAAATAGTGTTATTGTCAAATAGTGTTATTGTCAAATAGTGTTATTGTCAAATAGTGTTATTGTCAAATAGTGTTATTGTGTTATTATCAAATAGTGTTATTATCAAATAGTGTTATCAAATAGTGTTATTGTCAAATAGTGTTATTGTGTTATTATCAAATAGTGTTATTGTGTTATTGTCAAATAGTGTTATTATCAAATAGTGTTATTGTCAAATAGTGTTATTGTGTTATTATCAAATAGTGTTATTGTGTTATTGTCAAATAGTGTCATTGTCAAATAGTGTTATTGTCAAATAGTGTTATTGTCAAATAGTGTTATTGTCAAATAGTGTTATTGTCAAATAGTGTTATTGTCAAATAGTGTTATTATCAAATAGTGTTATTGTGTTATTATCAAATAGTGTTATTGTCAAATAGTGTTATTGTGTTATTGTCAAATAGTGTTATTGTCAAATAGTGTTATTGTGTTATTGTCAAATAGTGTTATTGTCAAATAGTGTTATTGTGTTATTATCAAATAGTGTTATTATCAAATAGTGTTATTGTCAAATAGTGTTATTGTCAAATAGTGTTATTGTCAAATAGTGTTATTGTCAAATAGTGTTATTGTCAAATAGTGTTATTGTCAAATAGTGTTATTGTGTTATTGTCAAATAGTGTTATTGTCAAATAGTGTTATTGTGTTATTGTCAAATAGTGTTATTATCAAATAGTGTTATTATCAAATAGTGTTATTGTCAAATAGTGTTATTGTCAAATAGTGTTATTGTGTTATTGTCAAATAGTGTTATTGTCAAATAGTGTTATTATCAAATAGTGTTATTATCAAATAGTGTTATTGTCAAATAGTGTTATTGTCAAATAGTGTTATTGTGTTATTGTCAAATAGTGTTATTGTCAAATAGTGTTATTGTCAAATAGTGTTATTGTCAAATAGTGTTATTGTGTTATTATCAAATAGTGTTATTATCAAATAGTGTTATTATCAAATAGTGTTATTGTGTTATTATCAAATAGTGTTATTATCAAATAGTGTTATTATCAAATAGTGTTATTGTGTTATTATCAAATAGTGTTATTGTCAAATAGTGTTATTGTCAAATAGTGTTATTGTCAAATAGTGTTATTATCAAATAGTGTTATTGTCAAATAGTGTTATTGTCAAATAGTGTTATTGTGTTATTGTCAAATAGTGTTATTGTCAAATAGTGTTATTATCAAATAGTGTTATTATCAAATAGTGTTATTGTCAAATAGTGTTATTGTGTTATTATCAAATAGTGTTATTATCAAATAGTGTTATTATCAAATAGTGTTATTGTCAAATAGTGTTATTATCAAATAGTGTTATTATCAAATAGTGTTATTATCAAATAGTGTTATTATCAAATAGTGTTATTGTCAAATAGTGTTATTGTCAAATAGTGTTATTATCAAATAGTGTTATTGTGTTATTGTCAAATAGTGTTATTGTCAAATAGTGTTATTATCAAATAGTGTTATTGTGTTATTGTCAAATAGTGTTATTGTCAAATAGTGTTATTGTCAAATAGTGTTATCGTCAAATAGTGTTATTGTCAAATAGTGTTATTATCAAATAGTGTTATTATCAAATAGTGTTATTATCAAATAGTGTTATTGTCAAATAGTGTTATTGTCAAATAGTGTTATTGTCAAATAGTGTTATTGTCAAATAGTGTTATTGTGTTATTGTCAAATAGTGTTATTATCAAATAGTGTTATTATCAAATAGTGTTATTGTCAAATAGTGTTATTATCAAATAGTGTTATTGTGTTATTGTCAAATAGTGTTATTGTCAAATAGTGTTATTGTCAAATAGTGTTATCGTCAAATAGTGTTATTGTCAAATAGTGTTATTATCAAATAGTGTTATTATCAAATAGTGTTATTATCAAATAGTGTTATTGTCAAATAGTGTTATTGTCAAATAGTGTTATTGTCAAATAGTGTTATTGTGTTATTGTCAAATAGTGTTATTATCAAATAGTGTTATTATCAAATAGTGTTATTATCAAATAGTGTTATTATCAAATAGTGTTATTGTCAAATAGTGTTATTGTCAAATAGTGTTATTTTGTTATTGTCAAATAGTGTTATTATCAAATAGTGTTATTGTCAAATAGTGTTATTGTGTTATTGTCAAATAGTGTTATTGTGTTATTGTCAAATAGTGTTATTGTCAAATAGTGTTATTATCAAATAGTGTTATTGTGTTATTGTCAAATAGTGTTATTGTCAAATAGTGTTATTGTCAAATAGTGTTATTGTCAAATAGTGTTATTGTGTTATTATCAAATAGTGTTATTATCAAATAGTGTTATTATCAAATAGTGTTATTATCAAATAGTGTTATTGTCAAATAGTGTTATTTTGTTATTGTCAAATAGTGTTATTGTCAAATAGTGTTATTGTGTTATTGTCAAATAGTGTTATTATCAAATAGTGTTATTGTCAAATAGTGTTATTGTGTTATTGTCAAATAGTGTTATTGTGTTATTGTCAAATAGTGTTATTGTCAAATAGTGTTATTGTCAAATAGTGTTATTGTCAAATAGTGTTATTGTCAAATAGTGTTATTGTCAAATAGTGTTATTGTCAAATAGTGTTATTTGACACGTATCTTTTTGACACGTAAAGACCCAAACGGCGTTCCGTAGTATGCTTTGACATCGGTTTTGCACATCGGCTTTAATAAACTAGACGTTGGGCATTTTTAGTTAATAATATTGTCAGATTCTGATATATCATCCCTACTTTATATCTTATTATAACGACATGACAAAATGGGACATTATTCTTAATGACTTATTAAACAGCCGTAACAAGATGTCCACCACAGGAAATCCTCGCTGGCTCTCGACGTTATAGAAAGATCCATATATAGCGACTGATTCTTGAAGAATATAACCGATAAACGCCTCATATACACAGAGTTTACAAAACATCAGGAAACACCGTCTCTTACCAGGACAGACTGACCCTCATTGATGTCACTTGTTAAAATCCACTTCAAAATCAGTGTAGAGGAAAAGGAAGAGACAGGTTAAAATACGTTTTTTTTTAAGCCTTGAGACAACTG